>NW_026611133.1:0-156472 GCF_029633865.1 Lampris incognitus | reverse complement strand
ATTGCTCTCTTTCTGTCTGTCTGTCTGTCTGTCTGTCTGTCTCTGCAGAGTTTTCGTTGCTGTCTCTGCTGGAGGCGTTGACCAGGTCAGATGTCAGTCCAATGCAGCACCTGGAGCAGCAGCAGGCTCTCGCCCGTCAGTTCGCTCAGATTCTCCACTTCACGCTGCGCTTCGACGAGCTCAAAGTAACTTGCCTTCTCTTCTAACTCCGCCCACTCCTCCTCTAACTCCCTCATTCCTCATCTTACCCCACCCACTCCCACTATAACTCCGCCCACTCCATTGTACTCCATGTGGTAACATTTATTTAAACCTTTATTTGGGAAGGGACGATGTACATTAATCACCATGTAACAAGTGTAAATGTACCTAGCTGAGAGGCTAGCTTCCGTTGGCCAGCCCTTTGCCTGATGTTGTTATGCATCCTAGGATGATAAAATAGTACAACGAATACATGTGCAGTAAGTAGAGAGCATACTACAGTGTGATTTATAAAAACAAAAAAATAAACATACAACATAGTTAGCATACAACACAAGAAAAACGAGCAAACAAACAAGAAATTATATACAGAATATACAAATAATGTAGAAAAAGATAATACGGAAAATATAGAAAATAACATATATATAAAAAGCAGACATACAACACAGCTAATGTACGACACAGTTAAACAACATGTTAAAGGTGTGTGTGAATAGTATCAGTGTTGACATTGTTGGTTATTAATAAGTCATTTCTTGACATGACACATAAATGAATGATAGGATGGGGACTCTAACTGACTGTGGTACTGAATTCCATTGATGTGATGCTCTAAAGGAGAAGATGGCCTGTCTACATGCATTTCTGCTGAGTGGGATCACGCAGTCCCCTCTAGCTGCACCTCTAGTAGCTCTGTTTGTGGTAGATTTGAAGTTGATGAGGCTGCACAGAGGAAGAAGAGGAGCTAAACCATGCAGGATCTTATAAACTAGGCACACATTTTTGTATTTGATGAGGTTTTCCCAACTAAGTAGATTATACTTTTATAGAATATGGCAGTGATGAAAACTGAATGACTTCTTGTCTAAGGTTTTGAGTGGGGGTTTTTTTTGTATAACGATTCTAGTGGTTTTAATGTTGTAGAGTGTGTGTTAGACCAGCTTATCAGACAATAGGTGATTTAGGAAATAACCATTGAGTCGAAGTATACTAGCTTTGTTGCCTCAGTTGATAGGAAGTCTCTGGAAAACCTGAAATTTACCAAACTGAACTTTACTTTACTGCAGACCCTTTTTATGTGGGTTTTGAAGCCAAGGTTTGAATCTTTGTGTACTCCTAAATATTTTTATTCTGACACAACTTGTAGTTTCTCTCCCTGGATGAGAATATCTTGCTCTACATTTATGCTGTTGCCTTTTGGGGAAAATATATAAACTGTTTTCAACACATTCAACTGCAGACAACATTGGTTAAGCCAGGATGTGACCTTCAACATAACATCTATTAACTTGATTGCTACCTCTTCTGTAGTTTTAAAATGAGGAAAAAATAACTGTATCATCAGCATACATTAAGATGTCACATTTTCCACACACAGAAGGTAGATCATTAATGTACATGCTGAATAGTATTGAACCGAGTATAGAGCCCTGTGGGACACCAGTTGATAGATCGAGAGAATTAGTAGATATATAATTATTGATTTTGACAAGCTGGGAGCAAGATGAGAGGTAGGATCTGAGGTTGGCAAATTCTATGGAAAGATTGAAATTAAGTAGTTTATGCGGTAGGATGTAATGATTAGCGGTATCCAATGCTTTCTGTAGATCAAGGAACACAGCCCCTACAGCCTCACTTTTGTCCATTGATGCCTTAACTTTTTCTATGAAATAGCATGCAGCCATTTCTGTTGAGTGATCAGCCCTGAATCCAAATTGCATTGGGTGCAGTGGGAAGGAGCTATTGTTGAGATGGTCAATGATTTGTTTGACAACTAGTCTTTTGAATACCTTTGATTCTATGGGTGAAATACTGATGGGCCTGTAGTTACTGGTCAGACAAGGGTCACCACCCTTGAGTATAAGGGTTACAACCACAGACTTCCATGAGTTGGGAAATCTCATTTGACCCAATGAGATATTAATGATATGCGTTAGTGGATTAGCTATTGAGGAATTGATCTCTTTCGGCATGAGTGTGTCCATACCATAGATGTCCTTAGCCCTTGAAGACTTGAGAGATGCGATTACTTTTGCAACCTCCATCTCAGACACTGGTCTTAATTCTAGTGCTGGCTCACTAGTACCGACAGTCCATGCATTGCTTTGTTGAACTGTGAAACTTTGGGCTATGGTAGTCGCTGACTCAACAAAGTATTGGTTGAGGGGCTGTGCTACATTAACTGGGCTCTGTAGGATTGTTATCCAAAGGAGTTGAATCAAGTGCAACTGGACTTGGTATATATCCGTGAAGACGTTTCGCCTCTCATCCAAGAGGCTTGATCAGTTCGTGCCTTTCTGACTAGACCAAGCTAGTCTGACTGGCTGGTGACGAGACTCAGAATTTATCCTCTTTGGAGTCGTTGTCAGAGCTATAGATGTCCATGGCTCTTTGTGATCCGATGTTTAGCAACGCCCGTCGTCAATAGCTCTGATAACGACGGGCGTTGCTAAACATCGGATCACAAAGAGCCATGGACATCTATAGCTCTGATAACGACTCCTAGAGGATAAATATCTGAGTCTCGTCAGCAGCCAGTCAGACTAGCTTGGTCTAGTCAGAAAAGCACGAACTGAGGAAGCCTCTTGGATGAGAGGCGAAAGGTCTTCACGGATATATACCAAGTCCAGTTGCACTTGATTCAACTTCTTTGGATAACCATGACCTGGATGAATGAGAACATTCACAGACCTGTAGCATTGTGTCATCGACCTTCAATTCAGTTGGCTTTGTTATGATGTTGTTTTGACCAGTTAATTTTTTAATCTGGCTCCATTTAGCTTTTGAGTCGCTGTGAGAGTTTTCAATGATAGTGGTGAAGATGTCCACCTTTGCTTTTCTCAATTCTCTTGTTACCTTGTTTCTTAGCATTGCGAATGTGTGTCTATCATGGGACATCTTTGATTTTGTGGCTATTTGTCTCACACCTTCATTAATTTTTGGACATTATTGGTCACCCAGGGGAGCGTCTGTTTCTTATTTTTGCGTTTCCTCTTAATCAAAATTTCATTGATTATAGATTGTAATGTTTCTGTAAGGTTTTGGCTAGTTACTTCTGAATCATTTTCAAGTAGATCATCCCAGTTTATGTTTTTTATGGTTGTTTTGAAGTCCTCTTGCTTGTTCATTGCAATGCAAAATAATTCCTTATCGCCATGAGTAGTACGAGTAGTAAACCTCCTACATGTTAATTTTCTTATTATGGTCTGACGGCCCAGTTATCATGTTGTGTGATTGTGTGATCCTTTTGGGTCTATTGCTAAATATTAGGTCAGTCTGGGTACTGGTGCTGTCTGCTATTCTTGTTGGACCTTTAACCATTAAAATTAAAACTATCAGTAGTTTGCTTGAGCTTTTTCCTTAAGGACTTAAGGTCGTCCCAATCGAAGTTGAAGTCACCCATTACAATGACCTCTTTCTTGAACTCACGCTAAGTTAAGTAATTGGCCAAGTACAATTGGGAGAAAAGGGGGGGGTCTTTAAAAAATAAATTACTATATTGACTCCTTCACATTACTGAATACATTACAACATGCATTAAACACACATTTAAACACACATTTAAACACAAATTTAGCTGCCCTCAGAAACAAACTGAGAAAGCGGTAAAATGGGACAAAATGGGTAAGAATAGGACAATCCATAATCCAAGGTCAGCAGATGGCAAGGGCAGATACTGGGACGGATACTGGGATGCATACTGGGACGGATACTGGGATGGATACTAGGACGGATACTGGGACGAATACTGGGACGGATATTAGGACGGATACTGAGACGGATACTGGGATGGAGTCTGTTAAAAATAGTTACTATTACTAAACATTATTTCATCTTTAAGTATTACTGAGTAGTTACTATTACTAAACATTATTTCATCTTGAAGTATTACTGAGTAGTTACTTTTACTAAACATTATTTCATCTTGAAGTATTACTGAGAAGTTACTTTTACTAAACATTATTTCATCTTGAAGTATTACTGGGTAGTTACTATTACTAAACATTATTTCATCTTGAAGTATTACTGAGTAGTTACTTTTACTAAACATTATTTCATCTTGAAGTATTACTGAGAAGTTACTTTTACTAAACATTATTTCATCTTGACGTATTACTGGGTAGTTACTATTGCTAAACATTATTTCATCTTGAAGTATTACTGAGTAGTTACTATTGCTAAACATTATTTCATCTTGAAGTATTACTGAGTAGTTACTATTGCTAAACATTATTTCATCTTGACGTATTACTGGGTAGTTAGTATTACTAAACATTATTTCATCTTGAAGTATTACTGGGTAGTTAGTATTACTAAACATTATTTCATCTTGAAGTATTACTGAGTAGTTACTATTACTAAACATTATTTCATCTTGAAGTATTACTGGGTAGTTACTATTACTAAACATTATTTCATCTTGAAGTAGTACTAAGTAGTTACTATTACTAAACATTATTTCATCTTGAAGTATTACTGAGTAGTTACTATTACTAAACATTATTTCATCTTGAAGTATTACTGAGTAGTTACTATTACTAAACATTATTTCATCTTGAAGTATTACTGGGTAGTTACTTTTACTAAACATTATTTCATCTTGACGTATTACTGAGTAGTTACTATTACTAAACAGTATTTCATCTTGAAGTATTACTGAGTAGTTACTATTACTAAACAGTATTTCATCTTGAAGTATTACTGGGTCGTTGATATTTGTGTGCAGTAAGTAGTTTTGGTGTTTAAGAATAATTGGTTACTTTGTATTTGTGTCCAGATGACGAACCCTGCCATCCAGAATGATTTCAGCTACTACCGCAGAACCATCAGCCGCATGCGGATCAACAACCAGTGTGTATGTGAAGCCAAACAGCTCCTGTCCTCCTCCAGTCCTCTGGATGCGTTCACAGTACAGAAAGACGAGTCATGGGAGCTGCTGGTCCTGGTTTCCTTATTGCTGCTCATGTTCCTGACTTTGTGAAACAGACTTTCTCCCTCTCTGTGTGTTCTTCTGCTCTGTGACGCCGCTGACTGTAGAAATGTACTGAACAGTCGGGCCCCTGTCACCGTGGGCCCTGCATATCTGACAGAGTAAATGTCCCTCGGTGAGGACATCACACCTCACCTTTGTGTTCTAGTCGACATCCGAGTCCATCCTGATCTTTGCAAAAATATCAGAAACGGTTTTCTTTTTCAGAATCGGAAATTCTTTCATTGCCATGTGCAGTACATGTGCAGTACACGTGCAGTACACGTGCAGGACACGCGCAGTACATGTACAGTACACGTGCAGTACATGTGCAGTACATGTGCAGTACATGTGCAGTACACGTGCAGGACACGCGCAGTACATGTACAGTACACGTGCAGTACATGCAAAAGAAGTTTAGCTTGGTGTTGTTGGAACAATTGCATGAAAAAAATCCTGTCTTAAGTCAAATGAAAATAAGTACATGAAATATACACATATATATATATATGTGTGTGTGTGTGTGTGTGTGTGTGTGTCTATATATCTATATGTGTGTGTGTGTATCTATATATCTATATGTGTGTGTGTGTGTATCTATCTATATATATATATATATATGTGTGTGTGTGTGTGTGTATCTATATATCTATATATATGTGTGTGTGTGTATCTATATATATATATATGTGTGTGTGTGTGTGTATCTATATATCTATATGTGTGTGTGTGTATCTATATATCTATATGTGTGTGTGTGTGTATCTATCTATATATATATATATATATATGTGTGTGTGTGTGTATCTATATATCTATATATATGTGTGTGTGTGTGTATCTATATATCTATATATATATATGTGTGTGTGTGTGTGCGTGTGTATATATATATATATATATATATATATATATGTGTGTGTGTGTGCGTGTGTATCTATATATCTATATATATGTGTGTGTGTGCGTGTGTATCTATATATCTATATATATATGTGTGTGTGTGTGTGTGTGTGAAAACAATATGAAGAACCTGTTCTGGTTGCCAGTCCTGAAAACAGGAAGCAGAAGCTGTTTCACCATCAGGGGCATTTGCTAGCAGACAGACTGCCATCCTCTGGGTCACATGACTCTGGTTTCCTGCTTGAGGTTTGAATTTAATGAGAGTCTTTTGCTTTTAAAGGCCAGTGAAGAGAATGAAGTCACCAATGAGCTGGCTAACCGGATGTCTCTGTTCTACGCCAACGCCACGCCCATGCTGAAAACGCTAAGCGACGCCACAACAAAGTTTGTATCAGATGTAAGTTAAATGTTGTTCTGTTTTTACTTCATTATCTTCACAGAAGCTTGACCGAACACAGACTCTCTTCACTACCACCCTGCCCCATATTTACATAGCCTCGCCTCCCCATGACAACCAGTCTAATAACTTCAACCACTTGCAGCTGACCAGTGCAACCAGTCTACTACTGTGGGTTACTGGTCAGCCAGACTGGAGCAGCTGGAGACTGAAGCTATGTTCTGACTGGCAGTTCAAATCCCGTTTTTCATACTAACATGAGTGTTATTTATGTCTGTGTTCTGTTCGTCTAAAAGCCAGAGGGATTCAGGTTTCTTAACGTGACTCACATTTGAATGTGTTTTGCTCTGTGATTCCAACTGGTTCTGCAGTTGCGTCTAAGTTGGACCGTTCAGATCAGATCTTGTGTCGCAGCGTCACCAGGAAGGAACGGGACCGTCCGTCACAACCAAACCAGCAACAAAACCAGACAGGAGATCCTGCACGGCAGCTTGTCATGGTTAAATACAGAGACAAGATGCCAGGATCCTGTTTGTGGACTTCAGCTCCACATTCAGTACTATCAGACCTGTCCTCCTCCAGGACAAACTCTCCTAACTGCACGTTCCCCACTCCCCCTGCAGGTGGCTCACTGACTTCCTGACCAACAGGAGTCAGCATGTGAAAATGTGGAAGCATGTCTCGGAACCTCGGATCATCAGCACTGGTGTCCCCCAGGGCTGTGTCCTGTCCCCACTGCTCTTCTGGCTTTATACCGATCATCAATTTGTCAAGCTCCTAAGTTTGCAGATGACACGCCCATCATCAGACTCATCTCTGAGGGTGAGGGGTCTGCTTACAGATGGGAAGTTGACCACCTGGTTTCCTGGTGCAGCCATAACAACCTGGATCTAAACCCCCTGAAGACAGTGGAGATGGTGGTGGACTTCAGGGGAAGCCCACCCCAGTTACCACTGTGGAGTCATTCCATTTCCTGGGCCACACCACCACTCAGGACCTCAAGTGGGAGCGAAACATCAGCTCACGCATCCGTAAAGCACAGCAGAACATGTACTTCCTGTGGCAGCTGAAGAAATGAAATCTGCCACAGACAATGACAATGGCTCTTTTCACCTGACAGTGAGGCGTTTCGCCAGGGGGACGTAGCGCGTGGAAGGGTCACACTATTCCCCCCAGTTCCCCCTCCCCCCAAAACATGCGCCCCGACTGACCAGAGGAGGCGCTAGTGCAGTGACCAGGACACATACCCATATCCGGCTTCCCACCCACAGACACGGCCAATTGTGTCTGTAGGGACGCCCGACCAAGCCGGAGGTAACACGGGGATTCGAACCGGCGACCCCCATGTTGGTAGGCAACAGAATAGACCGCCACGCCACCCGAACGCCCCCCAACAGAGACGTTTCTAAATATTTCCCCCCATCGAATATAAAGCAACATGTTTGTCTCGTCGTTGCTCCAAAACCCTGCAGCCAAACCCGCCGTGTCTTGTTTATCGCCAGCCGCCCATCTAAAGAGCTGTTTTAATCTCTTTATTGTTGTGAAGGAGCGGAGGACAGGAGGCGGAGCTGGAGGTGGCGGAGCTGGAGATGATAAGATTTCCACTGAAATCAGAATCAGAAACACTTTATGTGTCGTTTCATTTCATGCACTTGTGCACATGAAATGAAACGACACATGGTTTCCCCCAGCGCACAGCAGTGAAACACAAAGGCAGAAACACGTCCCAAAACTACAAGAACCAGAAGAACACATATCTCCAAACTAACACATATATCTAAACTAAAAACAAGAAGAAGAAACAAATCCACTGTACAGGAGAGCGGACGCCAGCCAGGATGCCTGTGGGAACGGCCGGTCTGCAGGCTAGCAGCTAGCTTAGCCTGCCCCGCTTCCGCGTCCTGTCAGAACGCCCTCGGTGCTTCCTCTTGGGGCACAGCTCCAGGCAGGGCAGTGGTCCCATGGCCCACAGGGGCCCACAGGGGCCCACAGGACACAGCAGACCAAGCTCTCCCAGCCATCAGACGAAGACAAACGTAGACGCAGACGAGGACAAAGACACTGCATGGACGGTTCTGGGCGAGGCTGCTGCAAACGTGGATTTGCGCCGCCATCTTCCATCATCATCTTTGGGAGTGACGAAGAAGGACAGGATTAGGAAAAAGCGTATTAGAGGAATCAATCAATCAATCAATCAATCAATCAATCAATCAATCAATCAATCAATCAATCAATCAATCAACCAATCAATCAACCAATCGACCACCTTCAACTTACCTGTCTAAGAACGAGCTCCTTGTCATCCCAGCAAGTATGTCGTTACAAGAAGAACGAGATCAGAAGGCAGCTCGAATCAACCCAGCTCATGACCACAATGTCTGCCCGAGATTCAGGTCAATTCAGGTCAATTCAACTCAATTTACTGTCATTAACAACAATGTGCAGCAGGCACATGTTAAACATGAAACGAGGGCTGTGGCTTCAGCAAACGGTGCAAGACAGACACACACAAACACAGCAAACACAGTATAAGATGTACTACACACATGAAGACCACACACAGTATAAGATATACTACACACATGAAGACCAAACACGGTATAAGATATACTACACACATGAAGACCACACACAGTATAAGATGTACTACACACATGAAGACCACACACAGTATAAGATATACTACACACATGAAGACCAAACACGGTATAAGATATACTACACACATGAAGACCACACACGGTATAAGATATACTACACACATGAAGACCACACACGGTATAAGATATACTACACACATGAAGACCACACACAGTATAAGATATACTACACACATGAAGACCACACACAGTATAAGATATACTACACACATGAAGACCACACACAGTATAAGATATACTACACACATGAAGACCACACACAGTATAAGATATACTACACACATGAAGACCACACACAGTATAAGATACACACACATGAAGACCACACACAGTATAAGATACACACACATGAAGACCACACACAGTATAAGATATACTACACACATGAAGACCACACACAGTATAAGATATACTACACACATGAAGACCACACACAGTATAAGATACACACACATGAAGACCAAACACAGTATAAGATACACACACATGAAGACCACACACGGTATAAGATATACTACACACATGAAGACCAAACACAGTATAAGATACACACACATGAAGACCAAACACAGTATAAGATATACACACATGAAGACCAAACACAGTATAAATATACACACATGAAGACCAAACACAGTATAAGATGCACACACATGAAGACCAAACACAGTATAAATATACACACATGAAGACCACACACAGTATAAGATACACACACATGAAGACCAAACACAGTATAAGATACACACACATGAAGACCAAACACAGTATAAGATATACACACATGAAGACCAAACACAGTATAAATATACACACATGAAGACCAAACACAGTATAAGATGCACACACATGAAGACCAAACACAGTATAAATATACACACATGAAGACCACACACAATATAAGATAAGATACACACATGAAGACCAAAAGCTAGAAATAAGTTAAAAGAGAGCTGGAGTACAAAATATTTAAAATATCTACAGACATTCAGTGGGTAGCCAGGTTCAGGTGGGCAACAGCTTGGGGAAAGAAGCTGTTTCTGAGCCTGGTAGTGGGGGCTCTGAGGCTCCTGTAGCGCCTCCCAGAGCACGGCAGGGGGGAGAACAGTCCATGGTTGGGGTGGGTGGGATCTCTGCTGATGCTCAGACCCCTTCAAAACCTGGGTGTCATGATTTATGACCATCTACCCTTTAAAGTTCACATGGCCTCAATTGCTCAGTGGTGTCAATTTACCCTGTACAGCATCAGGAAGCTCAGACCCCAGCTGTCTGGGCATGCAGCACCACTCCTGGTACAGGCTCTCGTATTGTCACACATTGGACTACTGCAACTCCTTACTGGCAGACCTACCCACATGTATGTTCAAACCTCTGCAGGTTATCCAGAACGCAGCGGCGTGACTGGTCTTCAACCAGCTGAAAAGAGCACATGTCACCCATCTGTACACATCCTTCCACTGGCTCCCAGTCGCTGCCTGCATCAAATACAAAACCCTGACACTTGCTTACAAAACAGCAACTAAAACAGCTCCCACATACCTGAACACCCTCATTCAGGTGTACACTCCGTCCTGTTCACTACACTCTGCCAATGAAAGGCACCTGGTACTACCACCACCACAGGGCCCTAACTCACGAGGTAGACTCTTCTGTTCTGTAGTTCCACGGTGGTGGAACGAGTTACCAAACTCTGTTCGATCGGCAGAATCCATCTTAACGTCTTATGGCCTGCGAAAAGCTGTTCCTCAGTGTTCAGTGCGTGTTTTGAGAGTTCTTGTCTCCTACTTGAGGGCAGCAGGGAGAACAGCCTGTTGTGTGGGTGTGCTGGGTTCTTAATGACCCTCAAGGACTTCCTGAGGCACCACTGGGTGTGCAGCTCCCACAGACTGGGCAGCTCAAATCCATCGATGTGCTGGGCTATGCACACCACCCTCCCCAGCGCCTTGCAGTCCTTGCTGGTAAGCTGCCATACCAGGTGGTGAAAAAGCCTGTCAGCAGGCTCTCTATGGTGCCCTGGTAGAAGTCCCCAAGGATGTGGAGCCTCAAGCGTAATTTCTTTAGGCTTCTGAGGCCGTACAGATGCTGTTTGGCTTTTTTAACGACAGTGGAGGTGTAGTTAGCTCATGTCAGGTCTTTGTGGATGTTAACTCCCTGATATTTGAAGTTGTCCACCCTCTCCACCACTTTGCTGTTGATGGTGACTGGGGGGTGAATGCCCCCCCTCCCGTAACCCACAATGACCTCTTCGGTCTTGGAGATGTTCAGTGAAAGGTTCGTTGGCACCACTATTCCAGGACAGTCACTTCCACCCTGTAGACCGTCTTGTTGCTGCAGGAGGTCAACCCCACAACTGTTGTGTTGTCTGCAAACTTCACAATGCTGTTTGAACCCTGTGTCACCGTGTAGTTGTGGGTGTAGAGGGAATACAGGAGTGAGCTGAGGACACAGCCCTATGGTGCTCCCGTGCTGAGAGTCAGCGGAGAAGAGGTGTGGTTGTCCATTCTCACCACCTGGAGGTGGCCCGTCAGAAAGTCCAGGATCCAGTCACGCCGTGCTGTTCAGGCCCAAATCCCCGAGTTTACTGATGAGCCTGGAGGGCAATATGGTGTTGAATACTGAGCTGTAGTCCACGAACAGCACCCTTGCATAGGTGTCCCTCCCTTCCAGGTGGGAGAGGGTGGTGTGTAGGATGTGGGCGATGGTATCCTCTGTTTCTCCAGTCTTAACATTCGGATGTTCTTAATTGGCCGGGATTCAACTCACAGTTTTCCAGTCACGGGGCTAGTGTCTCTTTGAAGGGCTCAGTGCCCAACATGAACTCATTACTAATGACACCTGTAATAACCCCTTTATTAACTTGCCATAGCCTGACTGACTCGGACCTTTCCAGCTGAGAAATGTCAATGTGGATGTGTTGCTTTGTGTAGAATCCAGATGTGCCGATTGAAAACACGACGGACTGTCTGAGTACGATGGCCAGTGTCTGTAAAGTCATGCTGGAAACGCCGTGAGTTAATAATCCACCAGACACCGCTTGCTTTATAAAGACATTCATGATACACCAAGACTAACTTTAGTCCTCACCCGAAAACATCTCATTCCAATTCCATGCTAGGTATCCAGGCTTTCATTTGATTTGATGCAATGGAGTGTGTGTGTGTGTGTGTGTGTGTGTGTGTGTGTAATAGGGAGTACCGCAGTCGTTTTACCAGTGAAGAGACTGTGTTGTTCTGCCTGCGTGTGATGGTCGGCATCATCATCCTGTACGACTATGTCCACCCAGCAGGCGCCTTTGTCAAGACCTCCAACATAGATGTAAGTTTCCACAGCAGGAAGTCAACTGACGGCAACTTCCTGCATCCAAGAAAGGAAGCCAAAAATGGCGTCCTATTGCATCACATAATTCAACTGCCACCAGCTTTAATTTGCCTCCTAGTAGATGTGTGGGACAGAACAGGATGTCCTGGTAGACTAGATAACCATCATGTCTTTATCTTCTGTTGTGGTAGACTAGATGACCATCATGTCTTCATCTTCTGTTGTGGTAGACTAGATGACCATCATGTCTTTATCTTCTGTTGTGGTAGACTAGATGACCATCATGTCTTTATCTTCTCTTGTGGTAGACTAGATGACCATCAGGTCTTCATCTTCTGTTGTGGTAGACTAGATGACCATCATGTCTTCATCTTCTGTTGTGGTAGACTAGATGACCATCATGTCTTTATCTTCTCTTGTGGTAGACTAGATGACCATCATGTCTTTATCTTCTGTTGTGGTAGACTAGATGACCGTCATGTCTTCATCTTCTGTTGTGGTAGACTAGATGACCGTCATGTCTTCATCTTCTGTTGTGGTAGACTAGATGACCGTCATGTCTTCATCTTCTGTTGTGGTAGACTAGATGACCATCATGTCTTTATCTTCTGTTGTGGTAGACTAGATGACCGTCATGTCTTCATCTTCTGTTGTGGTAGACTAGTTGACCATCATGTCTTCATCTTCTGTTGTGGTAGACTAGATGACCATCATGTCTTTATCTTCTGTTGTGGTAGACTAGATGACCATCATGTCTTTATCTTCTGTTGAGGTAGACTAGATGACTATCACGTCTTCATCTTCTGTTGTGGTAGACTAGATGACCATCATGTCTTCATCTTCTGTTGTGGTAGACTAGATGACCATCATGTCTTTATCTTCTGTTGTGGTAGACTAGATGACCATCATGTCTTTATCTTCTGTTGTGGTAGACTAGATGACCATCATGTCTTTATCTTCTCTTGTGGTAGACTAGATGACCATCAGGTCTTCATCTTCTGTTGTGGTAGACTAGATGACCATCATGTCTTCATCTTCTGTTGTGGTAGACTAGATGACCATCATGTCTTTATCTTCTCTTGTGGTAGACTAGATGACCATCATGTCTTTATCTTCTGTTGTGGTAGACTAGATGACCGTCATGTCTTCATCTTCTGTTGTGGTAGACTAGATGACCGTCATGTCTTCATCTTCTGTTGTGGTAGACTAGATGACCGTCATGTCTTCATCTTCTGTTGTGGTAGACTAGATGACCATCATGTCTTTATCTTCTGTTGTGGTAGACTAGATGACCGTCATGTCTTCATCTTCTGTTGTGGTAGACTAGTTGACCATCATGTCTTCATCTTCTGTTGTGGTAGACTAGATGACCATCATGTCTTTATCTTCTGTTGTGGTAGACTAGATGACCATCATGTCTTTATCTTCTGTTGAGGTAGACTAGATGACTATCACGTCTTCATCTTCTGTTGTGGTAGACTAGATGACCATCATGTCTTCATCTTCTGTTGTGGTAGACTAGATGACCATCATGTCTTTATCTTCTGTTGTGGTAGACTAGATGACCGTCATGTCTTCATCTTCTGTTGTGGTAGACTAGATGACCATCATGTCTTCATCTTCTGTTGTGGTAGACTAGATGACCATCATGTCTTCATCTTCTGTTGTGGTAGACTAGATGACCGTCATGTATCAACATGTGGCGGATTAATGTGCTTTCACCTTTCGCTTCATGGAGGGTCCAACTGGAGGTGGAGGAGACAATAGAAAAGCTTTTAACATTCAGATAGAAGAGATTTTATCGGTTACACTTATGTTAACCAATCAATGGCAAATTATAAATTTAGACAAATTAATACTTTTTATCAAATTAAGAAAAAACGTTTTTCATATTTGTTATGCTGGAGAGTTCAGAATCTAAACCTTAAACAGTTAAGCTGGAATTCCTAACGCCAGCAGTAAAGCAGTAAAGGCTTCATGTCATGGGTCACCGTCAAGCTCAGCTGATCAGTCACCTTGTCGATGCATCAAGTCCTCCACGTGGGGACGGTTCCTGTCTGCTCTCTACTCTTCTGGGTGTCTTCTGACTTGGAGAAAAGCTTTTTGACAGACCCGGTCTGTTAAAACAGTCACGTCGTCCATGTGCTTCTGTACTGGGAATAATGGGAGAACTGGGATGGTAAATAACAAATAAATAACAAAATAGTAAATAATAACTTAATTAACATAAATTAATTCATTAATAATAAATAAACGAATGCTGCTTGTTGTGGGTGATCCATCATCATCTGTGTGTGTGTGTGTGTGTGTGTGTGTGTGTGTGTGTGTGTGTGTGTGTGTGTGTGTGTGTGCGCAGATGAAAGGCTGTATCAGACTGCTGAAGGACCAGCCGGCTATCAGTGTGGAGGGATTGCTCAACGCTCTGAGGTCAGCAGGTCCCGCGTCGTTCATCATTACATTGATTTACATTGGCTCCTCATGTCATTAGCTCTCATCTTCCGTCATCTGTTTGTGCACAACATTAATGATCATCAGCCGTTCGCCACATTTCTCCAAGTCACTTGCTCCACTTCCTGTTGCTCTGTCCCACAACCGTTCAAGAGGAGCTCAGACGTGGGTTTGGCTTTTGTGGGCTGGTGGTGAGAGAACAGAGCAGAAGATCACTTCCCACATCTGTTTCATGAGACAGCTGTGTAGGAGAACAGGTGTGTAGACATGAGACAGGTGTGTAGACATGAGACAGGTGTGTAAGAGGACAGGTGTGTAGACATGAGACAGGTGTGTAAGAGGACAGGTGTGTAGACATGAGACAGGTGTGTAGCAGAACAGGTGTGTAGACATGAGACAGGTGTGTAAGAGAACAGGTGTGTAGACATGAGACAGGTGTGTAGGAGAACAGGTGTGTAGACATGAGACAGGTGTGTAGACATGAGACAGGTGTGTAGACATGAGACAGGTGTGTAGACATGAGACAGGTGTGTAAGAGAACAGGTGTGTAGACATGAGACAGGTGTGTAGGAGAACAGGTGTGTAGACATGAGACAGGTGTGCAGACATGAGACAGGTGTGTAGGAGAACAGGTGTGTAGACATGAGACAGGTGTGTAGGAGAACAGGTGTGTAGACATGAGACAGGTGTGTAAGAGAACAGGTGTGTAGACATGAGACAGGTGTGTAGGAGAACAGGTGTAGACATGAGACAGGTGTGTAAGAGAACAGGTGTGTAGACATGAGACAGGTGTGTAGGAGAACAGGTGTGTAGACATGAGACAGGTGTGTAGGAGAACAGGTGTGTAGACATGAGACAGGTGTGTAGGAGAACAGGTGTGTAGACATGAGACAGGTGTGTAGGAGAACAGGTGTGTAGACATGAGACAGGTGTGTAGGAGAACAGGTGTGTAGACATGAGACAGGTGTGTAAGAGAACAGGTGTGTAGACATGAGACAGGTGTGTAGGAGAACAGGTGTGTAGACATGAGACAGGTGTGTAGGAGAACAGGTGTGTAGACATGAGACAGGTGTGTAAGAGAACAGGTGTGTAGACATGAGACAGGTGTGTAGGAGAACAGGTGTAGACATGAGACAGGTGTGTAAGAGAACAGGTGTGTAGACATGAGACAGGTGTGTAGGAGAACAGGTGTGTAGACATGAGACAGGTGTGTAGGAGAACAGGTGTGTAGACATGAGACAGGTGTGTAGACATGAGACAGGTGTGTAAGAGAACAGGTGTGTAGACATGAGACAGGTGTGTAGACATGAGACAGGTGTGTAGACATGAGACAGGTGTGTAAGAGAACAGGTGTGTAGACATGAGACAGGTGTGTAGACATGAGACAAGTGTGTAGGAGAACATGTGTGTAGACATGAGACAGGTGTGTAGACATGAGACAGGTGTGTAAGAGAACAGGTGTGTAGACATGAGACAGGTGTGTAGGAGAACAGGTGTGTAGACATGAGACAGGTGTGTAAGAGAACAGGTGTGTAGACATGAGACAGGTGTGTAGGAGAACATGTGTGTAGACATGAGACAGGTGTGTAGACATGAGACAGGTGTGTAAGAGAACAGGTGTGTAGACATGAGACAGGTGTGTAGACATGAGACAGGTGTGTAGAAGGACAAGTGAATCAAAAGTTGCAAACAATCTCATGCACACTGTCAAACTTGCAGACCTTCATCAGCAGGCGGTTTGTGACGATGACAAGCCATCTTAAACAGGGAGTGGCTGCACACCTGCAACCAGTTATGTTCCCCACATGCAACAGGAAGGCATCAGTACCAAACATCGGTTAACTGTGGGGCAGTCGGTAGTAGGTACCTAGAAATACGTCCTACAGGCCGCACCAGATAATTGCAGTCAAAATAAACAACACAGCATAAAGAAAAAGTTAATAGTAGAATTACTTAGAACCCTCCCCAAACGAAATATATATATAGCTACCATATGTATCATATATACCATATATACTATATATACCATATGTACTATATATACCATATGTACCATATATACTGTATGTACCATATGTACCATATATACCGTATATACCATATGTACCATATATACTGTATGTACCATATGTACCATATATACCGTATATACCATATGCACCATATATACTATATATACCATATGTACTATATATACCATATGTACCGTATGTACCATATCTACCATATATACCGTATGTGCCATATGCACCATATATACCGTATATACCATATGTACCATATATACTGTATGTACCATATGTACCATATATACCGTATATACCATATGTACCATATATACTGTATGTACCATATGTACCATAGATACCGTATATACCATATGCACCATAGATACCGTATATACCATATGTACCATAGATACCCTATATACCATATGCACCGTATATACTGTATGTACCATATGTACCATAGATACCATATATACAATAGACGTCAAGGCCTCAAAAAACATGTAGCATCCGTGCAGACATATTTACGCCTTCCTGTTGCATTTGGGGGACGTGATTGGTTGCAGGTGTGCAGCCACTCCCTGTTTAAGATGGCTTGTCATCGTCACAAACCGCCTGCTGATGAAGGTCTGCCACAGAAACGCTGCAAATGAAAGTGTAATCGCACGTTAGACAGTGTGCGTGAGATCGTTTGCAACTTCTGCCAAGAGAACCAAGCCGGTTCCCTCAAGAAGACATAGAACAGCAACCAGCATGCAAACCTAAAACAGAGCAGACACAGAGACCTGCAGAACACCGTGTATCTCTGAACAGCTCATATGCCCGCAACACTTTCCGTCTGAGTCCGCGGCCGGGTCATCCTGCGTCATCCTGCGTCATCCTGCGTCATCCTGCGTCATCCTGCGCAGATATGGAGGCTGGTGTCTGTCAGCATCTCTGATGTGGCTGCTGTGCCACTGTGCAACATTCTTTTAAACTGTAAGTGAAGATGCGTCCAGGCAGCACAGTGCTCTATTCCGTGGCCTACCAACACCGACATCTGACCTGTCACGCTGACATCTGACCTGTCACACTGACACCTGACCTGTCACACTGACACCTGACCTGTCAC
The DNA here is from genome assembly GCF_029633865.1 of Lampris incognitus. Classification (NCBI taxonomy): domain Eukaryota; kingdom Metazoa; phylum Chordata; class Actinopteri; order Lampriformes; family Lampridae; genus Lampris; species Lampris incognitus. Next base: position 138,453 of record NW_026611133.1, on the reverse strand, counting down.
ACCGACATCTGACCTGTCACACTGACATCTGATCTGTCACGCTGACACCTGATCTGTCACGCTGACATCTGACCTGTCACACTGACACCTGACCTGTCACACTGACATCTGACCTGTCACACCGACATCTGACCTGTCACACCGACACCTGACCTGACACACTGACATCTGACACCTGACCTGTCACACTGACATCTGACACCTGACCTGACACACTGACATCTGACACCTGACCTGTCACACTGACACCTGACCTGTCACACTGACACCTGACCTGTCACACTGACACCTGACCTGTCACACTGACACCTGACCTGTCAACACTGACACCTGACCTGTCAACACTGACATGTGACCTGTCACACTGACATGTGACCTGTCAACACTGACATGTGACCTGTCACAATGACACCTGACCTGTCACACTGACACCTGACCTGTCACACTGACATGTGACCTGTCACACTGACACCTGACCTGACACACTGACACCTGACCTGTCACACTGACACCTGACCTGTCACACTGACACCTGACCTGTCACACTGACACGTGACCTGTCAACACTGACACCTGACCTGCTCTTAGCTGGTCTCAACGGGCCGTCAGATGGCGGAGGTGCTGATTGGTGGATGGATGGCTGTCAATCATTATTTCACAATCACTGTCAGTCACCCAGTCTCGAGCCTTTCCATCTGTTTTAAACCGAAGTGGGTTTGAATCCGATGCGCCTGAGTTCTCGTGCTCAGTCGTTTCCATGGAGACAGCGTCGTTCGTTCGGTGCAGCTCTGCTGCAGGGTGGTGGTGGTGGTGGTGCTGCTGCTGCTGCTGTGAGTGAGTGTGTAGTTTTTGTGGGGTTTCTTCCCTGCAGTACACACTCGTGTACTTCTCTCCCTAGCCCGGCAGCGCTGTGGATATTGGCAGTCATAACTGGAAGTCATTTCTCTACTAACACAACAGTTGTGGTTTGTGTCGTTCCTCCCAGATACACAACCAAACATCTGAACGATGAAACTACCTCCAAGCAGATCCGAAGCCTGCTGCAGCCCAACTAACCGGCTGCCGCTGCTGCTGCTGCTGCCGCTGCCGCCGCCGCGACGCCACCCGGCTCGCCTCTCGCTCCACATTCCAACACATACTGAACAAATGTGTAGCTCATATTTGTAGCAGTTCTACCTGAATATTTTTATATGCTGTCAGAACAAAGTCATTTCACTGGGTGAGTTTTGTAGTAAAAATAAAACGGAATAAAGAACGAGCTCGTTATGGGTTTGCTTTGTGGCACATTGTTTCATGCTCACACTTGTCAGATGAGGATTTTGGTGGATTTCCAGTTTGAACGTAGGTCTGGTCATCATGACGTGTACTCATGACCTCTATTACCATTCTGTCTGAACAGCCACACTCAGCTGTTGTTGCTCTGCTGTGGTCGAACTGGGACCAGTACACCAGTAAGACCAGTCCCATTACTGGTCTGCATGCAGATCATCTGCTGGCTCGTCACATGTTCATTAGAACCTCGTTGATTTGCTCCATCCCCTCAACACAACACACAGGACCCGGCTGGCTGGCTGACTGGCTGGCTGACTGGCTGACTGGCTGGCAGGCTGACCGGTGGGGTGGCTGGCCGGCTGGCAGGCTGACCTGACTGACTGGCTGGCTGACTGGCTGGCTGGCTGACTGGCTGGCTGACTGGCTGACAGGCTGGTTGGCAGGCTGGCTGGCTGGCTGGTTGGCTGACCTGACTGACTGGCTGGCTGACTGGCTGGCTGACTGGCTGACTGGCTGGTTGGCAGGCTGGCTGACAGGCTGGTTGGCAGACTGGCTGACAGGCTGGTTGGCAGGCTGGCTCGCTGGCTGGTTGGCTGACAAGCTGGCTGGCTGGTTGGCTGACAAGCTGGCTGGCAGACTGGCTGACAGGCTGGCTTCATCAGTACCACTGTCTCCAAACCATACAACATAGCTGGTCTCACCACCATCTTGTAAACCTTCCCTTTAACTCTTGCTGGTACCCTTCTGTCACGCATCACTCCTGACACTCTTCTCCACCCACTCCACCCTGCCTGCACCCTCTTCTTCACCTCTCTACTGCACTCCCCGTTACTTTTGACAGCTGACCCCAAGTATTTAAACTCATCCACCTGCGTCACCTCCCCGTCATCACCTCCGCATGACGTGGAGGTGATGACGGGGAGGTGACGGGGAGGTGGCACTGATGATGAGGATACTCCTGACGTGCTCCTGTCGACACTCCACGTGGTGTCCGGAGGAGCGGAGTCAGCCTTGTCTGGGCTCCACGTGGTGTCCGGAGGAGCGGAGCCAGCCTTGTCTGGGCTCCACGTGGTGTCCGGAGGAGCGGAGCCAGCCTTGTCTGGGCTCCACGTGGTGCCCGGAGGAGCGGAGCCAGCCTTGTCTGGGCTCCACGTGGTGTCCGGAGGAGCGGAGCCAGCCTTGTCCGGGCTCCTCTCCCGGCTGCGGAGCTGCGTATCAGGATCGACGTGTTGGAGCCGTAGAAAACAACACAGCCGTTTTACTTTACCAAGGAAGCGGCACATGTAGCAGCCGGTTGCAAACACATACATGACGTATGCTAATGTTCCCATCATCATAATAAATGATACCGACACACTAATGACACCTGACCTGCCACGAGCCAGGTTTACACCTGGACATTAGTGTGTCGTGTCATACGGGTGGGCTCGTCCCGTATGACACGACACACTAATGTCCACGAGCCCACCCGTGCACTCCGCTAACGCACGCACGCACGCACGCACGCACGCGGTGTCGTGTGCTGCTGGTAAACGGACGAGCGTTGGCTGCAGAGGGCAGCGTGTGGTGGGCGTGTCCTCTGACCCGTAAGATCTGCAGGGAGGACGTCCTGGTCTGAAGTCCGGGACCAGTCTTTGGTTTTCTCTGCATGCATCTGTAGACTAAACTGCTCCTGGACTTGGTGTTCTGCTGCAAGTTCGGGGCAGAGAGATACGCAGCCGGGTCAGAACAGATCGTTCTGCATGTGGTCCGAGTCTGACCGACCTCCCGCTCACCACTTACCCAGAAATAAAAGGTGGGTTTAAATAAATGCTCGAGTGGCGCCCCCTGCTGTCAGTAACGCTGCTCTGAAGACGTTCTCACACGTTTTCTGCTCCTTCACATCTTCTCTGGGATCCTCCCACTAGAGTCAGCGCTCTTCTGGCTTCTACTCAAGACCTCCCGCAGGAAACAGCCATGACCACCCCTTCTTCATCACTGATAACTCTATGATAACCCTCTTCTTCCTCACTGACAGCAGTATGATAACCCTCTTCTTCATCACTGATAACTCTATGATAACCCTCTTCTTCTTCACTGATAACAGTATGATAACCCTCTTCTTCTTCTTCACTGATAACAGTATGATAACCCTCTTCTTCTTCTTCTTCACTGATAACAGTATGATAACCCTCTTCTTCTTCTTCACTGATAACAGTATGATAACCCTCTTCTTCTTCTTCACTGATAACAGTATGATAACCCTCTTCTTCTTCTTCACTGATAACAGTATGATAACCCTCTTCTTCTTCACTGACAGCAGTATGATAACCCTCTTCTTCCTCACTGACAGCAGTATGATAACCCTCTTCTTCATCACTGATAACTCTATGATAACCCTCTTCTTCTTCACTGATAACAGTATGATAGCCCTCTTCTTCCTCACTGACAGCAGTATAATAACCCTCTTCTTCATCACTGATAACCGTATGATAACCCTCTTCTTCTTCTTCTTCTTCACTGATAACAGTATGATAACCCTCTTCTTCATCACTGATAACAGTATGATAGCCCTCTTCTTCCTCACTGACAGCAGTATAATAACCCTCTTCTTCATCACTGATAACCGTATGATAGCCCTCTTCTTCTTCACTGATAACAGTATGATAACCCTCTTCTTCTTCACTGACAGCAGTATTATCACCCCTTCTTCATCACTGATAACTCTATCATAACCCTCTTCTTCCTCACGGACAGCAGTATGATAACCCTCTTCTTCATCACTGATAACAGTATGATAGCCCTCTTCTTCTTCACTGATAACAGTATGATAACCCTCTTCTTCTTCTTCTTCTTCACTGATAACAGTATGATAACCCTCTTCTTCTTCTTCTTCTTCACTGATAACAGTATGATAACCCTCTTCTTCTTCACTGACAGCAGTATGATAACCCTCTTCTTCCTCACTGACAGCAGCATGATAACCCTCTTCTTCATCACTGATAACTCTATGATAACCCTCTTCTTCTTCACCGATAACAGTATGATAGCCCTCTTCTTCCTCACTGACAGCAGTATGATAACCCTCTTCTTCATCACTGATAACCGTATGATAGCCCTCTTCTTCTTCACTGACAGCAGTATGATCACCCCTTCTTCATCACTGATAACTCTATCATAACCCTCTTCTTCCTCACTGACAGCAGTATGATAACCCTCTTCTTCATCACCGATAACAGTATGATAGCCCTCTTCTTCTTCACTGATAACAGTATGATAACCCTCTTCTTCTTCTTCACTGATAACAGTATGATAACCCTCTTCTTCTTCTTCTTCTTCACTGATAACAGTATGATAACCCTCTTCTTCTTCACTGACAGCAGTATGATAACCCTCTTCTTCCTCACTGACAGCAGTATGATAACCCTCTTCTTCATCACTGATAACTCTATGATAACCCTCTTCTTCTTCACTGATAACAGTATGATAGCCCTCTTCTTCTTCACTGATAACTCTATGATAACCCTCTTGTTCTTCACTGATAACCGTATTATAGCCCTCTTCTTCTTCACTGATAACTGTATGATAGCCCTCTTCTTCATCACTGATAACCGTTTGATAGCCCTCTTCTTCTTCACTGATAACTGTATGATAGCCCTCTTCTTCATCACTGATAACCGTATGATAACCCTCTTCTTCTTCACTGATAACCGTATGATAGCCCTCTTCTTCTTCACCGATAACAGTATTATAGCCCTCTTCTTCTTCACTGGCAGCAGTATGATAACCCTCTTCTTCATCACTGATAACCGTATGATAGCCCTCTTCTTCATCACTGATAACTGTATGATAACCCTCTTCTTCATCACTGATAACCGTATGATAGCCCTCTTCTTCATCACTGATAACTGTATGATAACCCTCTTCTTCATCACTGATAACCGTATGATAGCCCTCTTCTTCTTCACTGATAACAGTATGATAACCCTCTTCTTCATCACTGATAACAGTATGATAGCCATCTTCTTCATCACTGATAACAGTATGATAGCCCTCTTCTTCTTCACTGATAACAGTATGATAACCCTCTTCTTCTTCACTGATAACAGTATGATAACCCTCTTCTTCATCACTGATAACAGTATGATAACCCTCTTCTTCATCACTGATAACAGTATGATAGCCCTCTTCTTCATCACTGATAACAGTATGATAGCCCTCTTCTTCAACACTGATAACCATATGATAACCCTCTTCTTCTTCACTGTTACGGCCACGGGTGTGTCCGTATAGTTTTGTGTTGCCTCCTGTATCACTCTGACTCTACATTCAGGTATCCGCCAGGTGCTCCTAATCAACCGGTCAATGAATCATCCAATTTTCATCAGCTGTGTAGTCTCCAATTTAAACCCCCACATGTCTTCAGTTCACGGGCCAGCTAGTTTAGTTTGCGTGTAGCTACTTTGTGTTTGTAACGTCTGGCCCGTTTTTGGTTTAGTTTGCATTTTGACTATTTTGAGTTATGTTTAGTTGTTTAGCTCTTTTGGGCGAGGGGATCAAGGTAAGATGCCCATGGGCAAACACCCCATCACGTAGCTTACCTCTGTTAGACACACTAGGTTAGCAGCGGTTGCCACCTTTTTGTCTTTAGGTTTGGTGCTTTTCAGCACTGTCAAGGGTGGGTTACTTTTGTTAATAGTTTGTTTTGGCAACCGTTCGGTTCCCTTGTCCTGTCATTGTTAATAAACCTATCTATTTTATTATATTTATACGTTTATGTGTCACTGTGTTGCACCCTCACCTCACTGTTACTCAGTACACTAATAGTTGCACCCTCTCCAGACAGAGGGTCGTAACATTCACTGACAACAGGATGATAGCCCTCTTCTTCTTCACTGATAACAGGATGATAGCCCTCTTCTTCTTCACTGATAACAGGATGATAGCCCTCTTCTTCTTCACTGATAACAGGATGATAGCCCTCTTCTTCACTGACAGCAGTATGATAGCCCTCTTCTTCTTCACTGATAACAGGATGATAGCCCTCTTCTTCTTCTCTGATAACAGGATGATAGCCCTCTTCTTCTTCACTGATAACAGGATGATAGCCCTCTTCTTCTTCACTGACAGCAGTATGATAGCCCTCTTCTTCTTCACTGATAACAGGATGATAGCCCTCTTCTTCTTCACTGATAACCGTATGATAACACTCTTCTTCTTCACTGATAACTGTATGATAACCCTCTTCTTCATCACTGATAACTGTATGATAACCTTCTTCTTCATCACTGATAACCGTATGATAACCTCATCATCTTCACTGATGGCAGTATGATAGCCCTATTCTTCATCACTGATAACAGTATGATAGCCGTCGTCATCACCGATAACCGTATGATAGCCCTCGTCTTCATCACTGATAACCGTGATAGCTCTCTTCTTCACTGATAACCATATGATAACCCTCTTCTTCATCACTGATAACAGTATGATAACCCTCGTCTTCATCACTGACAGCAGTATGATAGCCCTCTTCTTCATCACTGATAACAGTCTGATGATACAAGAGTGGATTTAGAAGGTGGCCCTCAATGAATACCTGGTCCCCTCTGTTGCCGCCCCATCTTAAAAATACCCATATATGGATATAAACCTCTATCTCCCCTCCTTTTCTTTCTCCCCAGTTTTTTCTCCCCAACTGTACCTGTCCAATTACCCCACTCTTCCGAGCCGTCCCGGTCTCTGCTCCACCCCCTCTGCTGGTCTGGGGAGGGCTGCAGACTACCACATGCCTCCTCCCATACATGTGGAGTCACCAGCCGCTTCTTTTCACCTGACAGTGAGGAGTTTCACCAGGGGGACGTAGCGCATGGGGGGATCACCCCCCCCCCCGAACAGGCGCCCCGACCGACCAGAGGAGGCGCTAGTGCGGCGACCAGGACACATACCCACATCCGGCTTCCCACCCGTAGACCCGTCAATTGTGTCTGTAGGGACGCCCGACCAAGCCGGAGGTAACATGAAGATTCGAACCGACGACTGCCGTGTTGGTAGGCAACAGAATAGACTGCTACGCCACCCAGACACCATAAAACTCCAACTCTGAGTTAGTGGTCACATCACATGACAAACACTCCAAGATGATCTCATGGGTCTCAGATCAGCATTCTGTTATCCATCTATCCATCCATATCTGAACCGCTTATCCTGCTCTCAGGGTCGCTGGGATGCTGGAGCCTATCCCAGCAGTCACTGGCGGCAGACCACCAGGCCATCACACACACACACACACACACACACACACACACACACACACACACACACGTAGGGACAACTTAGAATGGCCGATCCACCTGACCTACACGTGTTTGGACTGTGGCAGGAAACCCACGCAGACACGGACAGAACATGCAAACTCCTCACAGAGGACGACCCGGGATGACCCCCAAGGTTGGCTACCCCAGGGCTCGAACCCAGGACCTTTTCGCTGTGAGGCGACCATGCTACTCACTGCACCACCATGCCGCCTAATATTCATGTCATCAGGTACTAATGAATTCTGGAGAGAAACTTAATTTCCTCCTTCACAGAGAGGTCAAAGGTCAAGACACAAAGAGGATCACAGACTCAGAAGCACCACTGTGTCCAGCATTCATTTATAACCCCATCCATCATCCCTCCATCCCTCCATCTCTCCATCTCTCCATCCATCATCCCTCCATCTCTCCATGTCTCCATCCCTCCATCTCTCCATCATCATCCCTCTATTTTGCCATCCATCATCCCTCCATCTCTCCATCTCTCCATTACATTACATTACAGTCATTTAGCCGACGCTTTTATCCAAAGCGACTTACAGTAAGTGCATTTAACGTAGGAAATCAGGAGAACTTCTGGTCATCAGAGTTCATAAGTGCATCTAAACAAGCATCTAAGAGCAAAACCAGTGCTAAAGTAAAAAAGTAAAAAAGAGCCGTGACCGGGTCGATCGGCAGCAGGGGCCTCTGAGCGACGGGGCAACCAGGCGTCCTGAGGCAGCAGAGCCAAGTGGTCGGGCAGGGGTGTAGGGCTAGACCATGGCCTGGAGATAGGAAGGAGCTGTTCCTTTCACTGCCCTGTAGGCTAGCACCAGAGTCTTAAACTGGATGCGAGCAGCTCCTGGGAGCCAGTGTAGGGACATGAGAAGGGGAGGTGTGTGGGAGAACTTAGGGTGGTTGAACACCAGATGAGCTGCAGCTTTCTGAACAAGCTCCAGAGGTCTGATGGCCGACGCCGGGGCACCAGCAAGGAGGGAGTTGCTGTAGTCCAGCTGGGAGATGACCAGAGCCTGGATGAGCACCTGTGCCGTCTTGTTGGTGAGGAATGGGTGAATCCTCCTGATGTCATAGAGGAGAAATCTGCAGGAGCAAGCAACCGATGCAACGTTTTCAGCAAACGACAGTTGGTCGTCCAGGATCACACCCAGATTCCTTACAGTCTGAGTTGGCCTCACCACGGTGTTGTCAATGGTGATGGCCAGGTCTCGGTGTGGGCAACCTTTCCCCGGGAGGAACATCAGCTCTGTCTTGTCCAGATTGAGCTTCAGGTGGTGTGTCGCCATCCACTCCAAGATGTCAGTCAAGCACACAGCAATGCGTGTCTCTACTTGTGTGTCAGAGGGAGGAAAGGACAAGATCAGCTGGGTGTCATCGGCATAACAATGGTAAGAGAAGTCATGCGAGCGAATAACAGAACCCAGGGATGTTGTGTACAACGAGAAAAGGAGAGGACCCAGAACCGAACCCTGTGGAACGCCTGTAGTCAGTCTGCGAGGCTCCTACACAGATCCCCTCCATGTCACCTGGCAGGAGCGACCCGTCAGGTAGGTTGCAAACATTGAGAGTGCAGAGCCTGTGACACCCAGCCCCTCGAGGGTAGAGAGGAGGATGTGGTGGTTCACTGTGTCGAACGCAGCTGACAGGTCCAGGAGTATCAGGACAGAGGAGAGAGAGTTTGTTCTCGCAGAGTGCAGCGATTCTGTCACTGCAAGGAGGGCAGTCTCTGTCAAGTGACTCACCCTGAACCCAGACTGGTTGGGGTCCAGGAGGTTGTTCTGGTGGAGGTACAAAGAAAGTTGGTTAAAGACAGCATGTTCGAGAGTTTTGGATAGAAAGGGTAGAAGGGAAACCGGTCTGTAGATTTAGACCATCTATCATCCCTCCATCTCTCCATCCCTCCATCTCTCCATCCATCATCCCTCCATTTCTCCATCCCTCCATCTCTCCATCCCTCCATCCATCATCTCTCCATCACGTCTCTCGCTGACATGTTGACAGTGGGAGGAGGAGATGAACGCCTCACAACGTATCAGACGAGTTGGTGATGCTTGTTTGTAGCCAAACTCACCTCACCGTCAGTACCGTGGAACCTGAACACGTCTCTCACGCGGGTTTGGACCTGCTGTACTGTTCGGCACGTGTTTTTATTGACTCTGGTTGTTATAGTATATAGTGTTGTGTAATCCTGTGTGCCCTTTATGTTTTGTTGAACAAGATATTTCGTTCAGATGGTGGATGACTTGTTGAGACTGTGCTGGGACAGCAGTACACGTTAGACACACCAGGGGAAGACGTGGAGTCTTCCCAGATGAGAAGCTGAACGGTGTTTATGGTGGAGGAACCACAAGTCTGCACTGAAGACAGACTACCGGAAGGGGAAGCTGGAGAAACGTACTACAAGCACTACTACTACTACTAGAAGAGTACTCTGGCCAGCAACATGAGCATCATGTCTTCCACATGTTTGAAGACGTGTTTTGTGACTCTGGTTTGCTATGTAGGCCAGGTCTCCCTCAGACAAGTGGTTTTTAGTCTGAGGGGCCTTCCTGGGAGGATAAAGGTCACATAAGATCATTTCTCTGACTTTGGCAGATGTCTTCTGTTGCGTGAGCAGGAGGGTTGGTTTGCCTCGCTGTTTTACGCTATTTGTTCACACTGCCGCTAGATGGCGCCAAGATCGGGCAGGCAGAACGTCGCGTGTCCTGCAGCGTTCCTCAGTTTCTTCAGTGCAATTCTCAAACGATCATCTACATTCTCCAAACAGAGCCTTAACCCCAAACCATGACCTCATTTACCCATGAACACTTTCATCTCTGATTAACATCACTAAAGGTACAAATGCAAAGCACGTGTCTGTGGTCCTGTAAACACAAACGTCACACAATGGACACACAAAGCAAGTGGATCTGTACGGATGACGTTCAGTCCCAGCAGCAGTCAGCAGACACACACTGTGAGGAGGCCGCTCATGCACATGACGTGTACTGTGTTTTATCTGCAGGACGCTAGTGTGTAGTAGTGTACCTCCTCCTCCAGCAGACTGGGGGGGGGGGGGGTCTTCACTGAGGCAGCAGGAGACCTGCTGGTCTGCAGGCTGATGCCAGTCATGTGGAGGTCATCAGGATGTGTACTGTGTTTTACCTGCAGGACGCTAGTGTGTAGTAGTGTACCTCCTCCTCCAGCAGACTGGGGGGGGGGGGTCTTCACTGAGGCAGCAGTAAGACCTGCTGGTTTGCAGGCTGATGCCAGTCATGTGGAGGTCATCAGGATGTGTACTGTGTTTTACCTGCAGGACGCTAGTGTGTAGTAGTGTACCTCCTCCTCCAGCAGAGTGTGTGTGTGTGTGTGTGTGGGGGGGGGTCTTCACTGAGGCAGCAGGAGAACCGCATTGATGTCACGGCCCGGAAGCAAGCCTTTATTACACTGACAGACCAAAACCACATTTTAAAACAAACCAACATGTAGGCTGATCAACCCACCAAAGCTGAAAGAGGTAAGCTAAGAAAAGCACTAGTGCAGAGGTAAGCAGGACGCTTGTGAAGAGGGTTTCCCTACATCGCTGGAGGAACTGGTTTAGAGACACAGAGGACAAGACCACACACACATTCATATGCTGAGATACTATGGGTCCGTTTTACCTTCCAGAACTAAAGAGCTGCTAGACAAAGCTACTGACTTTGTCTCAACATACACCAAAATATCTGACCAAGATGGAGACACAATAGACCAGGACAAAGACATAATAGACCAGGACAGAGACATAATAGACCAAGACAAAGACATAATAGACCAGGACAAAGACATAATAGACCAAGACAAAGACATAATATTCCAGAACAGAGACATAATAGACCAGCACAGAGACATAATATTCCAGGATAGAGACATAATAGCCCAGGACAGAGACATAATAGCCCAGGACAGAGACATAATAGTCCAGGACAGAGACATAACAGACTAGGACAGAGACATAATACACCAGGCCAGAGACATAATAGCCCAGGCCAGAGACATAATAGCCCAGGACAGAGACATATTAGCCCATGCTAAAGAGTCCATCTTATACCAAAAGGGAATCCCGTGGCAGAAGCAAGGTAGCAGCAAATCTGACGTGACCATGGGCAGCTTGGACGGGGCAGAGACCTGTGAGCTAGTGGACTTGTACTTGTCTTCTCAGCTACAGGTCCTGGACATCACCGTGGGGCTATTTGGAGACGATGGGCTGGCAGTCTGCAACGAACCGGCAAGACAAGTGGAGAGAGTAAAAAAGAAGATGTGCAGCATATTGAAACATGCATGTTATCCATCCATGCATGTTATCCATGCATGTTATCCATCCATGCATGTTATCCATCCATGCATGTTATCCATCCATGCATGTTATCCATGCATGTTATCCATGCATGTTATCCATGCATGCATGTTATCCATCCATGCATGTTATCCATGCATGCATGTTATCCATCCATGCATGTTATCCATCCATGCATGTTATCCATGCATGTTATCCATCCATGCATGTTATCCATGCATGTTATCCATACATGTTATCCATCCATGCATGTTATCCATGCATGTTATCCATCCATGCATGTTATCCATCCATGCATGTTATCCATCCATGCATGTTATCCATGCATGTTATCCATGCATGCATGTTATCCATCCATGCATGTTATCCATGCATGTTATCCATCCATGCATGTTATCCATGCATGTTATCCATCCATGCATGTTATCCACGCATGCATGTTATCCACGCATGCATGTTATCCATGCATGTTATCCATGTTTCAATATGCTGCACAGGACAAGGAAAAGAGAGAACGAGGAAAGAAAACGAGGAAAGAAAACGAGGAAAAAAAGACCAATTCGCTACAATAGTCATGAAACAATGGACTACACGTTACAGTTGAGGCGAATAGAAACCAGACCGACTTCCTGGACACCTCATTAGACCTTAGAAACGGTACATACAGGCCTTACATGAAGCCCAACCACATACTGCAATACATCCACAGAGAAAGCAGCCATCCGCCCTCCATCTGGAAAACTACCCCAGTGAGCATAAACAAGAGACTCTCATGTTTATCATCTCTAATGACCCCCCACCCTCCCCCCCATACCAGCAAGCCTTACAAACATGCGGATATGATCTCAGGCTTAAGTACAACCCACCACCAACTAGCGACGGCCAGCAACAACAACCAAACAAGCGCAGCAGAAGGTGGAGCATCACCTGGTATAATCCTCCCTACAGCGACACCGTGTGGCCTCTAATATTGGAAAACAAGTTTTCAAGTGTTTGGATGAGTGCTTTACCCCAGACCATCTATTGAGAAAAATATTCAACAGAAACACTGTCAAAATGAGCTACAGCTGCAGGCCAGATGTTCAGCAGGTTACTTCATCCCACAACACAAACCTCATGACCACGACACACACCCCCTCACCACAACCAAACACCTCCAACTGCGCCTGCCGTGCTAAGGCATCGTGTCCTCTTGAAGGAAAATTACAGATAGAGGGAGTCATCTACCAGGCATCGGTGACAAGAGAAGACAACTGCAGTGTGGACACTTGCGTTGGACTAACAGAGGACCTTTTAAAATGAGGTTTAACGCCCATATGAGTAGCTTCAGACATGAGCATGCAAGACATGCAGCGGCCTTAAGCCGCCACATGTGGTCATTGGTAGACAAGAATATCAGTTACTCTGTCTCGTGGAAACCCTTACAAAGACTAGTGCATATTCAGTTAGAGGTAAAAGATGTGACCTGTGCTTGGCAGAAAAGTATTTTATTATTTGCAGACCTGATATGTCCACCTTGAATAGTAGAAACGAGTTGGCCACCAGCTGTAGACTCTGAAAAATATCTGCTTTGTAACTACAAGTAAAACGTCTTTATTATTCTCCTCCCCCCATTAGATGATACACATATGACATTTATTAGAGGTTGTATTGTTATATTTCAACTGCCCGTCCTTCCAACTGTGCCCCAACACCACCCCACTATCTGATTCACATAAATACCTTGTTATATTTAAATGTAGGCTATTTCAGCAGTGCCCTGGCCCCTAAATGCTGTTCAAAACAAGCCCCACCCCCTTACCCAATTGGCTGTAATGTTTTCTACCCCTCCATTGGTTGCTGTGCATCATAAGCTCCTACCCCATTGGCTGTTATAGTTTGAATGTTTCCTCATCTGATTGGTTGCTGTCCACCCAAATTAGGGGCGTGACGCGGGGCAACGTGTATTGTGTTTCTTTGCGGAGCCACATTAGCGGCTGACGAGTGCGCCACACGCGGAACAAGCTGGTACTGCAGTGCAGTAAACGTGTTTTGCTCCTCTGTGTTGGTATTACGCTCCTCGCTAGTTGAGCACGTTGATCAACACCGCCGACGGTTCCGGACAATAAACCCGAAACGTGGCATTGTCGTGACTCACTTGCAGGCTGGATACTCCCCCTTAGCGACCGTAGGCGGGGTTAGCGAGGGCTGCTGTGGGCAGACACGAGGCTGAGCTTCCTGGTATGGTGACCCGCTGACTTGGGGAGGTTTTGCCTGCCTTCCTTTTCGGCCAGCTCTTCCTCCGTCAGCTCCCCTCGCACGTCCCCGCTGTCTTGGCCAGCTCCAACTTGTGCACCACCAGCTGCTTTCGGGAGTTGGCCGCGGGGGCTGACGGGATTTTTCTCGCCAGCCGGCAGCGGAGTGCGGCCGGCGGTGGTGGGAGAGCGTGGGCCGGCAGCAGGACTCAGGGGGTCTGGGCTTCTGCCATGCTGGGTGTGGAACCAAAGCCAAGCAATGCTTTGGTGGACCTCGTGCGCGGATACCACGGCAGTAATCACGCCGTTTGGTCTGTTCCGAGTTCCTCATGACGCCGTTTGGTCTGTTCCGAGTTCCTCATGACGCCGTTTGGTCTGTTCCGAGTTCCTGATGACGCCGTTTGGTCTGTTCCGAGTTCCTCATGACGCCGTTTGGTCTGTTCCGAGTTCCTGATGACGCCGTTTGGTCTGTTCCGAGTTCCTCATGACGCCGTTTGGTCTGTTCCGAGTTCCTGATGACGCCGTTTGGTCTGTTCCGAGTTCCTCATGACGCCGTTTGGTCTGTTCCGAGTTCCTCATGACGCCGTTTGGTCTGTTCCGAGTTCCTGATGACGCCGTTTGGTCTGTTCCGAGTTCCTGATGATGCCGTTTGGTCTGTTCCGAGTTCCTCATGACGCCGTTTGGGCTGTTCCGAGTTCCTGATGATGCCGTTTGGTCTGTTCCGAGTTCCTCATGACGCCGTTTGGTCTGTTCCGAGTTCCTCATGACGCCGTTTGGTCTGTTCCGAGTTCCTCATTGTAATGATCTGTGCCCTCTGGCTATGTTAACTTATAACATTAATGAAGCAAGGACGACTTCTCTCGTGCTGGGTGTTTATTCACCGACCGGATTCCGACTGACGTTGTTACGTACATCACGTGACTTTGTTGTGGCGCTACGGAAAGCCGTAAGGGACATTAGCAAATCAAATATTACTAGCAAATATTACATCTCCCTTTTTCTGAAAAGTGCTGCTTTCTCTGCAGAGATACAGACCACGTTGAGCACGTTTATAAACGAATACAATCTTAATAAGAAAGAATATGAAAATGGAACTCTTATATAACTGGACTGCAACAAAGTAGTGTAAAACATTTCCTTCCCTGTCTAAATGTGACACCGTAATAACATTTCATCTTTTTTTTTTTTTTTTTTTTTTACATTCATAAGTCAAGGATTTGTCTTGGTTTGACCGTGCGACCTGACCTCGTGGTGTAACCAGGCTGTGTGTCTGGTTGTCGCTGATTGTTCGTGTCTGGAGGTTCAGCATGCTCTTGCTGATGGGCTTGTGTGTTGTTGTTAGCGCTGGTAACAGTCTGCTGTGAAGTGTGTGTGTGTGTAGTGTGAGTGTTCACTCTGCTTTGTCGCAGGTGTTGACGGTTGCGTCGGTAGATCTGACCTTCTTTGGTTTGGATGTGGTAGCTCCTGTCTGTGTTCGCTGGTCTTTCCACAGTTGCAGGTCTCCAGGATCCATCCTCCTGCCGGAAGCGGATTGGTGTGCCTGCGGGCAGGTGGGGCAGAGGTTTGGCTGTTCGGTTGTAGTATGCCTGCTGGCGCTGTTGACATACCTCTCTCCTTTTGTGAACATCCTCCTGACTGGCGATCTGTGGCTGCAGGTGTTTTGCTGTTGATGGGAGAATGGACCGCAGCCTCCGACTCATCAGTAGCTGTGCCGGTGATTTCAGGTTGTCCACCGGTGTGTTGCGATACTCCAGCAAGCTCATGTAGGGGTCTTTGTTCTCAGCTTTGGCTTTGTCCAGGATGCGTTTGGCCGTCTGGACAGTCTTCTCGGAGAGGCCGTTGCTCTGTGGGTAGTGGGGGCTTGTGGTGGTGTGTGAGAAACCCCATGTCTGTGAGAAGTTGCGGAACTCACCAGAGCTGTAGCACGGACCGTTGTCGCTGATGATAGTCTCGGGGATTCCGTGTCGAGCCATTGCTGCTTTCAGCTTCATGATGACGGCAGATGAGGTGCAGCTGTAAAGTCTTTCTAGCTCGAAGAATCTGGAGTAGTAGTCCACAGTGACTATGAAGTCCTGTGAGTTCCATGTGAATAGGTCTGTGCCTATCACTTGCCACGGCCGCTCAGGTATGGCGTGTGACATCATTGGTTCCTTTGCATTTGCGCTGCGCCGTTCTTGGCATATGCTGCAGTCTGCTACCGCATCCTCGATCTGTTTCCCCATGCCAGGCCAGAACAGTAAGTCTCTTGCTCGGCATTTGCTTTTTTCCACGCCAAGGTGGCTGGCATGGATGCGCTGTATCATGTCCTTGCGAAGCTTTTGGGGGACAATGATTCTCTCACCTTTGAACAGGATACCGTCCATTTCTGAGATTTCTGCTCTGTGGTTCCAGTATTCCTGGATGCTGGGCGGGCACTTTTTCTTTGTGTCTGGCCAGCCAGTGAGTGTGGCTCGTCTGAGTGCGGTGAGCTGTGGATCTTGCGCTGTTTCCTGCTTGATTTCTGTGAGTCTTGTGTCGCTCACAGGGATGTTGCTGAGGACTGTGTGCACTTGGGCCTCCATCCCTTCCTGTAGGTCACTGTCGTGGTGTTCTATTGACTTGCGTGACAGTGTGTCGGCCACCGGTATGTCCTTACCGGGGCGGTGGATGATTTGGATGTCGTATTTTTGGAGCGCCAGGATCATCCGTTGCAGCCGGGGTGGTGCTGCTGCCAGTGGCTTTTTTAGTATTGCCTCCAGAGGCTTGTGGTCTGACTCCACAATCACTTTTCGTCCATACATGTACTCGTGGAACCTCTTGCAGCCGAAGACCACAGCGTAGAGCTCCTTCTCTATCTGTGCGTAGTTTTCTTCAGTGCTGTTGAGTGACTTGGACGCATAGGCAATTGGTTTGCCATCTTGGAGCATGACAGCCCCAAGGCCACTTTTGGATGCATCCACTTGGAGTCGCAGCTCTTTCTGCGGGTCGAAATATGAGAGTACTGGACCTGGGTGCTGTGTAATGAGATTCTTCATCTCTTGGAACGCCTTGTCGTGGACTGCATCCCACACAAACTCACTGTCCTGTTTCAGAAGCTGTCTGAGGGGTGAGTTTATCTGTGAGAGGTGTGGAGCAAATCTGGCGAGGTAGTTGATCATGCCGAGGACTGTCTCCAGCTCTGCTTTGTTCTGTGGGGGTTGCATGTCCTTGACCGCCTTCACCTTGTGTGGGTCTGGTTTGATGCCTTCGTGTGAGAGCGTGTGGCCGAAGTAGCTTACCTCGGACACGCATATGTGACACTTGTCGGGGTTGAGCCGCACCCCTCGCTCCCTTGTGCGCTTCAGCATCGCTCTGAGACGCTGGTCATGTTCCTCTTTAGTCTTGCCGAACACTAGTATATCGTCCACTATGGCCGTCACACCGTCCAATCCTTCATATGTTTCATCCACGCGTCTCTGGAACTCGTCTTGAGCGGACACGATTCCGAATGGCAGTCTGAGGAAACGATACCTGCCAAACACTGTGTTAAATGTCGTCAACATTGAGGATTCAGTGCTCAGTTTGATGGCCCAATAGCCTGACCGCGCGTCTAACACGCTAAAGTACTCAGCTCCAGCAAGCTTTGTGGTGGCGTCCTCCAGCGTGGGGAGGGGGTAGTGAGGTCGTTGTATCACTTTGTTAAGAGCTCTGGGGTCTAAACACACTCTAAGTTTGCCTGTCTTTGGCTTCTCAACAATGACGAGTGCGTTCACCCATTCTGTGGGTTCTGTTACCTTACAGATTATGCCGCCTTTCTCCATGCTGTCAAGCTCGTCCCTCAGTTTGCTGCGTAGGGCGATGGGGATTCTGCGTGGCGGGCAGACGACCGGCGTTGCATCTGGTGTGACGCGGAAGGTGCACTCGCCTGGGAACTCTCCTATTCCCTGGAAAACATCTGCATACTCATCCATTATGCTCTGTGATGTGACATTGTTTTCCTCGCTCACAGCCATCACTATTTTTACCAAGTTTAGGTCACGGCATGTTTTCATTGCCATGACTGGTGGGGCGTTTGTGTCAATGACGTAAAAGTCCAGCATCATTGCATTGTCTCTGTACTTACATTTGAGTTTGCATGTGCCTTTCACGCTCAGCGCGCCTCCTCCATATTCAGTGAGTCTGTGTATTGCTGGTTTCAGTGTCACATTTTTGAACAGCGCCTGGAACAGGTTGGTGGGAATAGTATTGGCCTGTGCCCCAGTGTCTAGTTTAAACTTTACCTTCTGTGGAGGTGTGCCAATTCCAACCTCTACGTAAGCCTGCTCGTTGCTTTTTCCGTTGTTCTCTATTGAGATGCAGTCTATGTACAGCTCTGTCTGTTCTCCCACAGCGGTGCTCTCCACTGTAATGTTGTCGAAGTACAGTTCTTCCTGCTCTCTGTCAGTGGTGTACTCTTCTGGGTTCTCTCCGACGGCATGTACTGTGCCGTGGTAGTACTTTGTCTGTCCCTGGGAGCTAGACTTGCATACTTTAGCAAAATGATTGAGCTTCTTGCATTTAATGCATTGTTTACCCTTAGCTGGGCAAGTGGCTTTAGCGCCGTGTAGCCCTCCACAATAGCTACACGCCCTGGCGGCGGTGCTAACGTCCCTTTGTCTGAAGTTAGCGTTAGCTGCTTTGGGTGCGTTCGGTTTGTAAGTCTTTCTGCCTATTGCGTGCACCGTTTCATGTGTGCTGCCCTGGCCCATAAACGTTAGCTGTTGCTTTGCTAGCTCGTGTGAGCGGGCTACATCTATGGCCTTTTCTAGCGTTAGCTCAGCTCCCTGGCTAAGTAGCTTTTCTCTCACTCTGGGTGAGTTGGTGGCAAACACGATGCGGTCCCTGACCATCTCGTCGGCATTTGGGTAGCCACAGTCTTTGACTAGGAGCTTTAGCTCAGTTACAAATCGTTCGAAGGATTCACTCTCTCCCTGCATCTTTTCATGAAATTTATATCTGGCATAAATCGGGTTTGCTTTGGGGGTGATGTACTCAGTGTACTTATCGTAGTACGTTTCTAGCTTCTTGGCTTGTTCTCCGCTGAGTGTCCAAGTGTTGTGCACATCGCGCCCTTTTTCCCCTATCCAGAGCAGGAGGTAGCTGCATTTCTCCTCTTCATTCTTCCCGCGCAGGGGGCCCGTGAACATTAGCTCCGTTGTTTGTCGAAATCGTCTCCATGCTTCAGGTAAGTTCGCCGATTCCCAGTCCATCCGTGGAGCTGGAACGCCGTACGAATCCATATTGGGTATTTAAACTCCGCTACTCTGACACCATGTAATGATCTGTGCCCTCTGGCTATGTTAACTTATAACATTAATGAAGCAAGGACGACTTCTCTCGTGCTGGGTGTTTATTCACCGACCGGATTCCGACTGACGTTGTTACGTACATCACGTGACTTTGTTGTGGCGCTACGGAAAGCCGTAAGGGACATTAGCAAATCAAATATTACTAGCAAATATTACACTCATGACGCCGTTTGGTCTGTTCCGAGTTCCTGATGACGCCGTTTGGTCTGTTCCGAGTTCCTCATGACGCCGTTTGGTCTGTTCCGAGTTCCTCATGACGCCGTTTGGTCTGTTCCGAGTTCCTGATGACGCCGTTTGGTCTGTTCCGAGTCCCTGATGACGCCGTTTGGTCTGTTCCGAGTTCCTGATGACGCCGTTTGGTCTGTTCCGAGTTCCTGATGACGCCGTTTGGTCTGTTCCGAGTTCCTGATGACGCCGTTTGGTCTGTTCCGAGTTCCTCATGACGCCGTTTGGTCTGTTCCGAGTTCCTGATGACGCCGTTTGGTCTGTTCCGAGTTCCTGATGACGCCGTTTGGTCTGTTCCGAGTTCCTGATGACGCCGTTTGGGCTGTTCCGAGTTCCTCATGACGCCGTTTGGGCTGTTCCGAGTTCCTGATGACGCCGTTTGGTCTGTTCCGAGTTCCTCATGACGCCGGTTGGTCTGTTCCGAGTTCCTGATGACGCCGTTTGGTCTGTTCCGAGTTCCTGATGACGCCGTTTGGTCTGTTCCGAGTTCCTGATGACGCCGTTTGGTCTGTTCCGAGTTCCTGATGACGCCGTTTGGTCTGTTCCGAGTTCCTCATGACGCCGTTTGGGCTGTTCCGAGTTCCTCATGACGCCGTTTGGTCTGTTCCGAGTTCCTCATGACGCCGTTTGGTCTGTTCCGAGTTCCTGATGACGCCGTTTGGTCTGTTCCGAGTTCCTCATGACGCCGTTTGGTCTGTTCCGAGTTCCTGATGACGCCGTTTGGTCTGTTCCGAGTTCCTCATGACGCCGTTTGGTCTGTTCCGAGTTCCTCATGACGCCGTTTGGTCTGTTCCGAGTTCCTGATGACGCCGTTTGGTCTGTTCCGAGTTCCTGATGACGCCGTTTGGTCTGTTCCGAGTTCCTGATGACGCCGTTTGGTCTGTTCCGAGTTCCTGATGACGCCGTTTGGTCTGTTCCGAGTTCCTCATGACGCCGTTTGGTCTGTTCCGAGTTCCTGATGACGCCGTTTGGTCTGTTCCGAGTTCCTGATGACGCCGTTTGGTCTGTTCCGAGTTCCTCATGACGCCGTTTGGTCTGTTCCGAGTTCCTCATGACGCCGTTTGGTCTGTTCCGAGTTCCTGATGACGCCGTTTGGTCTGTTCCGAGTTCCTCATGACGCCGTTTGGTCTGTTCCGAGTTCCTGATGACGCCGTTTGGTCTGTTCCGAGTTCCTCATGACGCCGTTTGGTCTGTTCCGAGTTCCTGATGACGCCGTTTGGTCTGTTCCGAGTTCCTGATGACGCCGTTTGGTCTGTTCCGAGTTCCTGATGACGCCGTTTGGTCTGTTCCGAGTTCCTGATGACGCCGTTTGGGCTCAAGGGGGCTGCGCAGACCTTCCAGCGGCTCATGGACTCTGTGCTGTGAGAGATGCCGCCGTTCCTGTTTGTCTGGCTGGACGACGTTCTCGTGGCCAGTACGTCCGCAGTGGAGCGCCCGGTCCACCTCCGGCCGCTGTTCGAACGGCTCAGCCGGCATGGGCTCCGCGTCAACCCGGCAAAGTGCCAGTTGGGCCTGCCGGCCATTGATTTCCTCGGGCACCGGGTTACAAAGGACGGAGTAAACCGCCCTCCCTGACGAGGCGGATGCCGTCGCCAGTCCCTGCAGGGGTTCCTGGGCGTGGTGAACTCTTACAACCGATTCATTCCCCGGGCGGCCCAACTCATGCGCCCCCTGTATGAGGCTCTGAAGGGTACGGACCCAAAGGGCCCAGTGGACTGGTCGGAAGAGAGAAACCGGGCATGTGAGGACGCTAAGGCTGCACTGGCTGGTGCCGCCTTGTTGGTGCACCCATCACCAACTGCCCCAGTAGCACTCAGATTACACCGGGGGGGGGGGGCAGTGTATGAGCAGTGGGTGGGCGGAGCCTGGCAGCCGCTCGCTTTTATCAGCTGCCAGCTGCACAGCAGTGAGAGGAAATACAGTACCTTCGACCGGAAGCTTCTTGGCCTGTTTCTTGTCATCCGCTGCAGCTTCAGCTCTCTTACATCTCGGACTTCACCACTGACATCCGGCACGTCGACTCTCCCGGGCGATGTTGGGGGCCCTCCACTTGAGACTTGGGACTTGGGACCATCCATAGCCTTTCACACTCAGGCATGAAGGCGTCAGCCAAGTTGGTGGGGGCCAAGTTCGAGTGGCAGCGCTCCAAGTTTCACCGCCTCACCAAGGCAGCCCTGGTGCTGTTCCCAGTGCCTGGGAACAGCACATTGACCATGGTCAATGTGAACCTAGTAGGACCCCTTCTCTCCTCCCGTGGTTTCACTCATCTCCTTACCATGGTGGACAGGACCACTAGGTGGCCAGAGGCTATTCCGTTGTCAACCACCACGTCTGCTGAGGTGGCCCGGGCTTTCATCGGGTCCTGGGTAGCCCGGTTTGGCACGCCATCTGACCTCACTTCTGACCGGAGCCTGCAGTTCACATCCGAGCTCTGGACTGCAGTCGCTGAAAGCCTAGAGGTGAAGCTGCACCGCACCACGGCCTACAACCCGCAGGGCAACGGTTTATGAGTGGTTTCATCGTTCTATGAAGGCCGCTCTTCGGACCAGCCTCACATCGGACCAGCTCCCATGGGTCATGCTTGGCCCGCGGACCGCCCCTGAGGAAGACCTCCAGTCCTCATCGGCCGAGCTGGTTTACGGCCAGCCACTGCGGGTCCCGGGGGAATTTCTCCCAGACGGTGCGGCACCCTGGTCTGCTGCCCGCCAACGGGCTGTGTTCCAGGACACTGCCGGCGTTTTCACTCCAGCCCCAACTTTGCGGCACGGCCTCCCTCAGTCTTACAACCCCAAGGACCTGCAGTCGGGCGGGTACATCTTCATCCGGCATGACGCCCACCGTACCCCCCTGCGGCCCCCCTACGATGGCCCCTTCCGTGTCCTGGCGTCGGGGGCTAAGAACTTTGTTGTGGATGTCGGTGGTAAGCAGGAGTGGGTTTCGGTGGACCGCCTCAAGCCGGCTCACCTGGACTTAGACAGGCCGGTTCAACTGGCCCAAGCCCCTCGGCGTGGACGCCCACTGCCCCTACACCTGTCAAGAGGAGCCGTTTTGGCCGCATTATTCGTCCCCCGCCACGTTACAATATTTCTTTTCTTCTTGTCATGGTGAATTGTGGGGGGGGGGGGGGGGCGTGTGTAGTGACCTACTGGCAGGTTAAATAGTCACCATGCGGGCCAGAGACGGTGCCTTTCAGACAGTGGGCGGGGGTTAGCAAGGGGTATTGTGGGTAGACACGAGGCTGAGGTTTTTAGTATAGTGAACTGCTGACTTGGAGTTTGTGGGAATAAACGACCCCACGGCCGTGTGGTCATGAGGAGAAGTGGTCTCGTCTCCTTTCTTTCATCCTCCACAATATATAGATATAACATTATGTCTATATATGGTAACACTTTAGTGTGGGGGGGGGAACATATTCTAAGTAACAAAAACTTAACTTAGAGTAATGTAACACTATGAACACTTGTACTTTTGTGTGTTGTTATGTAGGAACAGACCATATTCATTACGTGTTAGTAAGGGAGAATACCCCTTCTTGTGGTACTACCACCTTATAAAGTACACACCTACTTAATGGTGTATATGTTCCCCATACTAAAGTCTTACCCTATATATATATACATATATATATAGTTTTTCCTCCTCCTCCTCATAGCTTCTCCTAGACAGTTACACACACACACACACACACATATATATATATATATGTGTGTGTGTGTGTGTGTGTGTGTGGATAGCTAGATAGATAGATTTATATATATATATATATGATAGATAGATAGACGATAGATAGATTTATATATATATATGTGTGTGTGTATGTGTATATATATATATATATGATAGATAGATAGATAGACGATAGATAGATTTATATATATATATATATGTGTGTTTGTTTATATATATATATATATACACACACACATAGACAGACAGAGAGATAGACAGACAGAGAGATAGATAGATAGATAAATAGATTTATATATCTATATATATATATATATATAGATCTATATATATATAGATAGGGAATTTTTTATGCCGATGCGTCCTACACAGAGTTAATCTGCAGGCGGAGTTCAGCTTCTCCACCTGCGAAGACAATCTGTATTAGACCATTTCCCCTCATCAGAGGTGGAGGAGGGTGCGTCGTGTGCTTCTTCCGGTCACATGGTGGTGGCGCCTCAGCACAACGGCAGAGCGTTAAACCGCCGGTGGAAAATGTGGTGAAAAGGTTGTGTGGTTTTCTAATAAAAGACAACACCTGTTCACTGAGAACGGGGGGGGGGGTTCACTGAGAACAGCAGGGGGGTCACTGAGAACAGCAGGGGGGGGTCACTGAGAACGGGGGGGGGTTCACTGAGAACAGCAGGGGGGGGTCACTGAGAACAGCAGGGGGGTCACTGAGAACGGGGGGGGGTTCACTGAGAACAGCAGGGGGGGGTCACTGAGAACAGCAGGGGGGGTCACTCAGAACGGGGGGGGGTTCACTGAGAACAGCAAGGGGGGTCACTGAGAACGGGGGGGTTCACTGAGAACAGCAGGGGGGGTCACTGAGAACAGCAGGGGGGGTCACTGAGAACGGGGGGGTTCACTGAAAACAGGGGGGTCACTGAGTACGGGGGGGGTCACTGAGAACGGGGGGGGTCACTGAGAACGGGGGGGTTCACTGAGAACAGCAGGGGGGGGTCACTGAGAACGGAGGGGGTTCACTGAGAACAGCAGGGGGGGTCACTGAGAACGGGGGGGGTTCACTGAGAACAGCAGGGGGGGTCACTGAGAACAGCAGAGGGGTCACTGAGAACAGCAGGGGGGGTTCACTGAGAACAGCAGGGGGGGTCACTGAGAACGGGGGGGGTTCACTGAAAACAGGGGGGTCACTGAGTACAGGGGGGGTTCACTGAGAACAGCAGGGGGGGTCACTGAGTACAAGGGGGGTTCACTGAAAACAGCAGGGGGGTTCACTGAGTATGGGGGGTGTTCACTGAGAACAGCAGGGGGGTCACTGAGAATGGGGGGGTTCACTGAGAACAGCAGAGGGGTCACTGAGAACAGCAGGGGGGGGGTCACTGAGAACGGGGGGGGTTCACTGAGAAAAGCAGGGGGGTCACTGAGAACGGGGGGGGTTCACTGAGAACAGCAGGGGGGTTCACTGAGAACAGCAGGGGGGGTCACTGAGAACAGGGGGGGGTTCACTGAAAACAGGGGGGTCACTGAGTACGGGGGGTGTTCACTGAGAATGGGGGGTGGGGGGTGGGGGGGGGGTGGGAAAGCGCTGCTTGACAGCTTACTGGTCCAATGCCCCGATGTTTGGCTGCTCTGCTCTAGCTTGGCTTAGCTGCTGCAGATAAAGGAGCGGCACGTGGCCCAGTGGTCAGCACTGTTCCTCACAGCAAGAGGGTCGTGGGTTCGAACCCCAGGCCATCCCAAGTCCGCTCTGTGGGGAGTTTGCATGTTCTCCCCGTGTCTGTGTGGGTTTCCTCCGGGTGCTCCGGTTTCCTCCCACCATCAGAAAGCCATGCATGTTAGGGTTAATACTCCTGCCTGCGCCCCTGAGCAAGGCAGTGGAAGGAAGAAGTGGAGTTGGTCCCCGGGTGCTGCAGCTGCCCCCTGCTGCCGTACAACAGGATGGTTACATGCAGACGACACAATCACTCTATGTATGGACAGAGACAATTAATAAAGTTTCTTCTTCTAAAAAACAACCCTCTACAAGGGCAGTTATGAAGAGGGAAGTCTACCGAGATATGTGGTTCTCCAACCTGGGACCTGTCACCCTAACCTCCCTCTGGCTTTGCTTTTACCCTGTCTGTGTCTTTATCGTAGTCTTTACTGTGACACACTGAGTAGAGTGTGGCTGTAGCAGACTTTTCTACAGGAAGTCCACATGCTGTAACGTCATTCGGTGGAGGAGCCAGTGGTCTGACAGGAGGCGGACCGGTTCCGTCCTGCAGTCAGCAGACAGTGTCTCTGGGTCTCCGTACCATCCGGTCCCTCATCTGGATTCAAACCTTTGTTTCGGTCTCCGCCCCTTTAAGGCCTTGCACATACAAAACTAGACAACGCCTTCAACCGAGCTGTCAATCATTCTGAGGTGCCGCCCCCATCTCTCAATATAAAGCATAAGGGGAGGTTTGAGGACTTGTTAGAAAGGACACGGTCCCCATCTGACCTCTCCAGCCCTCCTCACTTGTCCTCAGCTGAATCAGAGCCGCTAGTTCTCTGGTTGAACCCAGCTCACGTCTCCACACCACAACATGTTTCTCCTGCACAGAGCTGCTCTGAGCTCGCTGTGTTTAGGTGAGTTTCCACCAAACTCAGCACTGAACACACTCAATGACAACATCATTCATCTATGTCTCCATGTCTCTGCAGCGCTGCTCGCCATGGCACAGAAACTGACTCAGGACCAGATATCATGGACCAGTAGACAGAATCAGGAAGTCTCTTTCAGCTGTAAAAACACAGATGGATGTCATAATGGATATGTTTTCTGGTACCAGAAGAAAGAGAGGGAAGGATTCACGTTGATTCTTTATATTGAGCAAAAGTATTGTGGTGCAACTAAAGGTTATGGTCATCCTCAGCAAAATGATTTCTCAGCTACAAAAACAGACAACGGTTGTGAGTTGGTGATAAACCAAGCCAAAAGTTCTCATTCTGCCACCTACTACTGCGCCTGTTGGAAGTCTGGAAGTTGGCACAGTGAGAGATGATCCCTCCACCCTGTACAAAAACACTGCTTATCAACCAACAAACCCAAAGAAAACACCAGTCAAGTCAGGAAGTGACATCATTTGATCCAGGTGGCGATGTTTCACTTCTCATCTGTGGTACAACACAGGTGTCATCTAGTTTGTAGAGGAAACAAACCAAGAAAAATGGTTGAATAGTGTTGACAACAGAACATTCCTTAAGCTGACATTTTATATGTGAACTGTCAGAATATAAACAAAGAGAAAGCAGGGAGAAAAATCCGTTTGTGGTGAAACTTCTGTCATTATACAACAACTACCAATCATCTGCTCCATGAACTGTGGCTGTTTTTACACAACGCTGTCGAAAATCTCACCTCCACATCTGACCGTGTTGCTTCAAAACTCACCTCCACATCTCACCATGTTGCTTCAAAACTCCCCTCCACATCTGACCATGTTGCTTCAAAACTCACCTCCACATCTGACCATGTTGCTTCAAAACTCACCTCCACATCTGACCATGTTGCTTCAAAATTCACCTGCACATCTGACCATGTTGCTTCAAATCTCACCTCCACATCTGACCATGTTGCTTCAAATCTCACCTCCACATCTGACCATGTTGCTTCAAAACTCACCTCCACATCTGACCATGTTGCTTCAAAACTCACCTCCACATCTGACCATGTTGCTTCAAACCTCACCTGCACATCTCACCATGTTGCTTCAAAACTCACCTGCACATCTGAACATGTTGCTTCAAAACTCACCTCCACATCTCACCATGTTGCTTCAAAACTCACCTCCACATCTGACCATGTTGCTTCAAAACTCACCTCCACATCTGACCATGTTGCTTCAAAACTCCCCTCAACATCTGACCATGTTGCTTCAAACTCAACTGCACATCTGACCATATTGCTTCAAAACTCACCTCCACATCTCACCATGTTGCTTCAAAACTCACCTCAACATCTGACCATGTTGCTTCAAAACTCACCTCCACATCTGCCCATGTTGCTTCAAAACTCACCTGCACATCTCACCATGTTGCTTCAAAACTCACCTCCACATCTGCCCATGTTGCTTCAAAACTCACCTGCACATCTCACCATGTTGCTTCAAAACTCACCTCCACATCTGACCATGTTGCTTCAAAACTCACCTGCACATCTGCTCATGTTGCTTCAAACCTCACCTGCACATCTGCCCATGTTGCTTCAAAACTCACCTCCACATCTGACCATGTTGCTTCAAAACTCACCTCCACATCTGACCATGTTGCTTCAAAACTCCTCTCCACATCTGCTCATGTTGCTTCAAACCTCACCTCCACATCTGACCATGTTGCTTCAAAACTCCCCTCCACATCTGCTCATGTTGCTTCAAAACTCCCCTCCACATCTGCTCATGTTGCTTCAAAACTCCCCTCAACATCTGCCCATGTTGCTTCAAAACTCCCTTCAACATCTGCCCATGTTGCTTCAAACTCAACTGCACATCTGACCATATTGCTTCGAAACTCACCTCCACATGCTAGTTCTTCCCTATTGCTGGCGATTAGGTCTGTGTCATCTGCAAAGCGAAGGTTGGTGATTTTTCTTCCACCGATTGTGAGAGTTGGTTCAAAACCCCCATAGTGTTGGTGACGATCTCTTCAAGGAATATATTGAAACGACACGTTGGCAGTAAACAACCTTGTCTCATTCCTACTGTTATAGTGAACCAGTCGCTGTGATGTCCACTAGCACTGCGCTTTTCAAATCTTTATAAAGAGCTTCGATAACTTGGAAAAGGGGTTCGTTGATGTTATGTTTTCTCATGATTTGCCATAGAGCCTGTTGCCACACTGTCGAATGCTTTCTTAAAATCAATAAAGTGGTGATGGACGTCTCGTTGATGTTCTATAAATTTTTCATAAAGAACCCTCAAACTGATGATTTGCTCGATTGTGCTTCTTCCAGACCTGACACCAGCTTGTTCTTCAGCAAGAATCTGCTCAACCTGTGGTATGATACTCCTGAGAATGGTCCTGAGCATTACCTTGCTCGCATGGCTCATTACACTAATGGTTCTGTCGTTGCTGCATAATTTCAAGTTTCCTTTCTGTGTAAGTGGAATTAGTACCGGAGTAGTCCACTGCGTAGGCCATTTCTTCGGGTTATAAATTTTGTTGTAAGTGCTAAGTAAGATGTCTATAACTTTGTCGCCACCATTTTTGATTAGTTCCGCTGGTATCTTTTCTGCTCCTGGTGCTTTGTAATTTTTCAGATGTTTGATGGCTTCTTCAACTTCGCATCTTAAGATGTGATCTCTGTCTTCTGCGCCTTTACTCTCATCAACTATCAGTTGGTTGTATACTTCCTGATTTTCATTGAGGTCACAATTGTAAAGATCACTGCAGTATTCCGCCCACCTCTTTGCAATCGCTTTTTTGTCTGAGATCAGTTCTCCATTTGTGTCGTTGATAGTATGTATTATTACGTTTTGTTCTGTAGTAAATTTCTTCACTGTTTGGGAAACCATTTTAGTGTTGTTGTGCCTCAGGTTGTTATCAGTACTTCGACATTCTTGTTCAACCCATTCCTCCTTATCTTTCTTCATCACAGCTTTCACTTCTCTGTTACATTTTCTGTCTTCCTCCTTGCATTCTTCAGAGCTGTACTTCAGAGCCTTGGCTTCACATCTTCCATCGCATAGCTTCAATGTTCTATCTTGAATCCATTGATGTTTCTTGGACTTCTTTTTACCTAGTATTTCTAGCGCAGCTCTGTTCATTTCTTCCGAGAACTTTTCGGTCACTTCTTCAACATTATCGAAGTTCCGGAGAGCAGCAAAACGCCCTCCAATTCTGGCTTGGAATTTGTCTTTAACGTTTGCATCTTTTAGTTTTTCAAGATCATATTTGATTCTCCCATTCTTTTCTCTTTTCTGCTTTTTAGCTTTATGTTGACGGTCCTCATCACCAAATCGTGGCCGCTTCCTGTATCAGCTCCAGGAAATGCTCTTGTTTTATTTCTCACAATGCTTGAAACCTTTTCAACGTTGGTATGTAGTCTATTTGGCTGTGGTTTATGCCGTCCGGTGAGTGCCATGTAGTTTTCCGCGAGTTCTTGTGAGGGTGGAGCGCGTTTGCTAGAACCAATTGTTGTTCATGCGCAAACTCTCCAGTGTGTCTCAGGGCCTACTTTGGCATTCCAATCACCCTGCACAATCACAATATCTTTATTTGTTTGTTTTTTGTTTTTTTATGCGATTTTCAGTTTGTTTGTAGAATTCTTCGATCTCCTCCTCGGTTTGATCTGCCGTAGGTGCATAGACTTGGATAATAGTGATGTTGTCAGACCTTGTGACCTTTGTAAGTGACATTCTCTCCCATGTCTTTCCATCTCATCTTTGCGATGCCCAATACATTCCAGTTGTACCTTTCCATTTCGTGGCAGAGTTCTTGTAATTTTCCAGGTTTGTTCAATGTTCTTACGTTCCAGGGCCCTGTGATGAACTCAGATTTCTGTAGCTTTAGATTTGTAGTTTGCTTTTTTTCTTCCTCAATAACATATTTTTCGACTTCACCACAAGAAAGGTTAGTGAAGAACGCGGCCGTTGTTAACCGAGGCCTCGACTAATCCAGTATGGTGATTGAGTTTGGTTGAGTCTTCATTGTGTTTTATTAGGGGGAGTACCTGGTGGTCCCTATCTCCTCTCCAGGTATGGATGGCTGTTGGTTCACAGAGGAACTCATCCGCCCTTTGACAGATTTTGTCTTTAGTCCTGTTGGGTGTCCACACATTCTCCTCACAACAACCCAAGGGTTGAAGTGGGGCGGTCGGTTTAGTCGCTGACGACCCGATGGTTGCGGTTTAATGTCGTACCCAGGACTCAAAAAGTTCCTTCGAGCCGGAGTACAATTAAGAGGAATAAATCCATCAGTAACCGAAGAAACAAGGTATCGTATATTTCCTGGAAGGAGTGATAGCTGATATTTATGAAACCAAATTGAAGCATCTTGTGGAAGTGATCAGCAGTAGGCAGAACTTTAGAGCTACCAACAGGTGAAATGCTAATAGGAATTAGACACCTTGTTGACAATTTTCATGACCAACTCTTTGGATGATGTGTGGTCCCATTTTTGATAACATTCGATGTTTGGTCCTGCAGGTTATTAGGTACTTTGTTGCACAATTAATAATAATGTCTGTGAATGTTCTCATTCTTCCAGGTCATGGTTATCCAAAGGAGTTGAATCAAGTGCAACTGGACTTGGTATATATCCGTGAAGACGTTTCGCCTCTCATCCAAGAGGCTTCCTCAGTTCGGGCCTTTCTGACTAGATGAAGCTAGTCTGACTGGCTGGTGATGAGACTCAGAATTTATCCTATTTAATAATGATGATGATAATTTTTATTTACATAGCACCTTTCTAAAACAATGTTACAAAGTGCTTCACAAAAAAGAACAAAAAAAAAACCCAAACCAAAACAGATAAAACCAGACAAGGCAGGAATAAGAGTGAGATCAAATAAGAGTAAAAATAAAAATAGTAAAAATAAAAACAAATATCAAACATTTGTAAAAGCTTTCATAAAAAGAAAAGTTTTAAGACGCGTTTTAAAAGAAGCTAGAGACTGAGTTCATCTTAGCTCAGCAGGAGGAGAGTTCCATGGTGTGGGGGCTCTAACAGCAAAAGCCCGATCACGCTTTGTAACCAACCAAGGCCTGGGAATAACCAGCAGGGCTCCATCTGCAGACCTGGTCGAGGGAGCATATACCAGGTCAACAAATCACACATGTATAAAAGAGCAAGACCATTTAAAGCCTTAAAAGTGAGCAGTACAATGTTTAAATCAATTCGAAATATAACAGGGAGCCAGTGAAGGGAGGCAAGCGCAGGAGTGATATGGTCATGCCTCCTTGTCCCGGTAATGAGCTGAGCAGCGGCATTTTGTACCAACTGCAGACGGTGGAGGGAGCCCTTGCTGATACCAGAATAAAGTGCATTACAGTAGTCGAGCCGAGAAAAGATAAAAGCATGTACAACTTTTTGCAAATTGGCAATTGATTAAAATGGCGTAATTTTGGAGATTATCTTGAGTTGGAAAAAGCATGACACAACAACATGTTTAATTTGATCATCAAACCTGAGGTTAGCATCAGATATTACCCAGGATTCCTAGCAGCCTGTTTAAGACTACCTGACAGACCACCAAGATTAGTAGCAAACGGATTGATGGAATTTTCGGGACCGACCAGAATGACCTCAGACTTATCATCATTAAATTTAAGAACATTTTTGGACATCCAAGATTTAATATCAGTGAGGCAAGTTGTGAGATTTAATAGGGCGCTAGGATCTGTGGGTTTTAGTGGCATGTATAACTGAGTGTCGTCACCATAAAAATGGTAGAGCGCGTCGTGATTTTGAATGATCTGTCCAAGGGGCAGCGTGTATATAGAGAAGAGAAGGGGGCCAAGAACTGAGCCTTGAGGG
This sequence comes from Lampris incognitus, assembly GCF_029633865.1. Lineage (NCBI taxonomy): Eukaryota > Metazoa > Chordata > Actinopteri > Lampriformes > Lampridae > Lampris > Lampris incognitus. The sequence continues at coordinate 106,622 of NW_026611133.1, read as the reverse complement.
ACACCACAACTCAACTGAGCCACCGAGGAGGTAGAGTTACCCAGACAACAGAAAAAGTTCTGTTGGTAAGGTAAGAGTGTAATAAGTTAAGAGCCGAGCCATTGATGCCAACCCAAGTCTCTAAGTGATATAGGAGGATGTTGAGATCAACCATTGCAAAGGCAGCACTTAAGTCCCAAAGAGCTAAAATCGAGCAGTCACCTCTGTCTGCATTCATCCGTAGATCACTAGTGACCTTAACTAGAGCTGTCTCAGTACTATGCAGTGCTCTAAAACCAGACTGGAAACAATTAAAAAAAGTGTTCGTATTTGTAACAGTATTTCACCACCACCAGTGGTAAGAATGATTATTAGATTATTGTGATTCACACATTTAGGAGAGGAAAATTTGGGAGCAATACAGCAGGGTAGGGAGACAGTCTCAATGTTATAGACCAAGCTGTCAGTCTGATAATCTACACTATGAGAAAGTCCCTGACTAATCTTCTTAATTAAACTAGTTGACTCCACTGGCTCTCTAATCACCTGCAACCTGCTGAGTGATAAGTCCCTAGTGTCAAACTAAACGTAGACAGCTATCTATTGCCCCTTTTCCACTACATGGTACCGGTTCGACTCGACTCGACTTTTTCGTTTTCCGTCACTGGAAAGTACCGGCATTTTGGTAACTGTTACCACTTTTCTAGTACCACCATTGTCAAGGTTCCAAAAAAACCGGAAGGGGTACCAGAATCAATGTAGACCAGCTACACTGAGGGGGTACTGTTACGGTAATGGAAAATGACACTCTGCGAGCCAAGTCGAGCTGGTACCATGTAGTGGAAAAGGGGCATATCTTGTTAGACAAAAGAGTGGTGCCGTCCCCAGTAGGGTGAATGCCGTCCACTTTCAGCAAGACCACATCTCATATCGTGAAGTTTCACCTAGTGAAGTTTCAGGAGGACCACACCTCAACTGCAACAATTCCGACATTCCTACTAATATCCAGCTAACCTTGTCCTCCTCTTCCACTTTCGTATTCTGCCCCCCCCCAACCATATTTCTATCGTTTCCTTCCCCTCTTTCCTCTCGTTCACAGGGTCCTGAGGGGGCTTGTTGTTGCTCGGGTGCTACGACGGATTCCCTACGAAGCTTCCCCACAACGCAGTGAGCAAGCGGAAGAAGTACAGGAACTACACACATCCATAATTTTTCTTTGCATCATTTAAACTCATCTTGTTGATGGTCTGGTCCTTGCCAGTGTGTGTGTGTGTGTGTGTGTGTGTGTGTGTGTGTGTGTGTGTGTGTGTGTGTGTGTGTGTGTGTGTGTGTGTGTGTGTGTGTGTGTGTGTGTGTGTGTGAAATACTGAAACATCTCTCAGGTGAAGTGAAGTGAATGCATGAAAGACTTAAGAGAGAAAAGATGACGTAATCAGAAGAGGAACTCTGAAGTGGAAGATAGTCTTTAATGCTTGTGAAGTGGAATCACGCCTCATCTCGTAGTCCTGTTTTATACAGTAGGAATGCAGGAAACCGCCTCCTTCTCACTCACTGCTCTCAAATAAAGGAAAAGAAAGTCAGATTTGCCCATCTTGACGATATGAACATGAGAGAAATGTGTTTATTTGACACGTGTTCAGTAGTTAGGTTGAGCCGATCAGCGCTGACAGACTGCTTCCCTCCCACAGCTTCATGGTAAAGGATATTTCACTGTGGACGTCAAGCTCTTTGGCCAAGGCACCAGACTGTATGTAACAGGTAAGACCAGCACTACTACACTCCTTGTTTTCTATCGTTTCTTTGTCGGTCCGATGGAAGGTGGAGCAGGTCAAACGAGGCTTTAGCTGTGTTTTCTGGTGCAGGACGGTTCAGGATTCAGACGCTCACCCATGACAACGTCAGTTATTCTCTGAGAAATGGTTTTACTGAATCTTTATTCCTCCAAACACCAACCAGAACCCCAAAGCAGAACCCTGCCTTATTATACTGATATTATAAATATATTCTGCCTTATTATACTGATATTATAAATACACCCTGCCTTATTATACTGATATTATAAATACACTCTGCTTTATTATACTAATATTATAAATACATTCTGCCTTATTATGCTAATATTTTCAATATATTCTGCCTTATTATACTATTATAAATACATTCTACCATATTATATTAATATTATAAATATATTCTGCCTTATTATACTATTATAAATACAACCTGCCTTATTATAGTAATATTATAAATACACTCTGCCTTATTATACTAATATTATAAATACATTCTGCCTTATTATACTATTATAAATACATTCTACCATATTATATTAATATTATAAATATATTCTGCCATATTATATTAATATTATAAATATATTCTGCCATATTATATTAATATTATAAATATATTCTGCCTTATTATACTATTATAAATACACCCTGCCTTATTATAGTAAGATTATAAATACACTGCCTTATTATACTAATATTATAAATACATTCTGCCTTATTATACTAATATTATAAATACATATGCCCTATTATTACTAATATTATAAATACACTCTACCTTATTATACTAATATTATAAATACATTCGGCATTATTATACTCATAAATACCATCTGCCTTATTATACTAATCAAAAATATAATTCTGCCTTATTATACTAATATTATAAATACACTCTGCCTCATTATACTATTATTATAAATAAACCCTGCATTATTATACTAACATTATAAATACACCCTGCCGTGTTATACTATTATAAATACACTCTGCCTTATTATACTAATATTATAAATACACTCTGCCTTACCATACTAATATTATAAATACACTCTGCCTTATTATACTAATATTATAAATACACTCTGCTTTATTATACTAATATTATAATTACATTCTGCCTTATTATACTAATATTATAAATACGTTCTGCCTTACTATACTAAAATTATAAATACACTCTGCCTTATTATACTAATATTATAAATACACTCTGCTTTATTATACTAATATTATAATTACATTCTGCCTTATTATACTAATATTATAAATACACTCTGCTTTATTATACTAATATTATAAATACATTCTTGCCTTATTATACTAATATTATAAATACACTCTGCCATATTATACTAATATTATAAATACATTCTTGCCTTATTATACTAATATTATAAATACACTCTGCCTTATTATACTAATATTATAAATACATATGCGTTATTATACTAATATCATAAATACATTTGCGTTATTATTACTAATATTATAAATACACTCTACCTTATTATACTAATATTATAAATACATTCTGCCTTATTATACTCATAAATACCATCTGCCTTATTATACTAATCAAAAATATAATTCTGCATTATTATACTAATATTATAAATGCACTCTGCCTTATTATACTACTATTATAAATAAACCCCGCATTATTATACTAACATTATAAATACTCCCTGCCGTGTTATACTATTATAAATACACTCTGCCTTATTATACTAATATTATAAATACATTCTGCCTTATTATACTAATATTATAAATACATTCTGCCTTATTATACTAATATAAATACCCTCTGCTTTATTATACTAATATTATAAATACATTCTGCCTTATTATAGTAATATTATAATTACACTCTGCCTTATTATACTAATATTATAAATACACTCTGCCTTATTATCCTAATATTATAAATACACTCTGCCTTACTATACTGATATTATAAGTACATTATAAGTACATGTGTGACTGACAGCTTTTGGATGGTAATATTACAATTCATCTTCTGGTTTTAAAATGGAGGACAAATACATTTTTGACGTAATCAGAGACAGTCATATGTAATAAACAGGATTCTTCACATTCATCAGAATCAGAATACTTTATTATTCATATTTATCATTCATCCCAGAGGGGAGAAATACAGTTTATTCAGATTATATTTCACTTTTTTTTATTTTGAGATACTTTATTAATCCCCATGGGGAAATTATGCTCTGCATTTAACCATCCTAGCTGTGTAGCTAGGAGCATTGGGCAGCCACCGTGCAGTACCCGGGGACCAACTCCAGTTATTTCTTCCCACTGCCTTGCTCAGGGGCACAGACAGCAGTATTAATCCTAACATGCATGTCTTTTTGATGGTGGGGGAAACTGGAGCACCCGGAGGAAACCCACCGCAGACACGGGGAGAACATGCAAGCTCCACACAGAAAGGACCTGGGATGACCCCCAAGGGTGGAGAAGCCCGGGGTTCGAACCCAGGACCTTCTTGCTGGAAGGCAACAGCGCTAACCACTGGGCCACCATGCTGCCCAAGTTAATTCTTCTAGTTTATTCTTCTTCTGAATGCAGTTCGTCATTCAATAAATATTCTACCAGTCAATCTTCTGTTTCCAGAGTTGATTTTACAATGATCAGAAACAACTTTAACCACCAGCGGGGACTTGAATAATAATAAGTCAATAAATAAGTACAGGCTTAGTAATTCTCTTAGTTCTTGAGTCAAAGTTAAGAAGGCCACATTGAGCATCTATCCAGGATCCAGATCTGGCTAAAGAGGAACATTTCTGATTGATTAGAGAACCAGTCTGAACACTGATTCTTTCATAAAGATTTGAAGCTCGACTTGTAGATACCTGGAGACCAGCAGAGAGAGCAACATGCACACCGAGTTCAGGCTGGTACACACCAAGTCTTGTAGATACCTGGAGACCAGCAGAGCAACATGCACACTGAGTTCAGGCCGGTACACACCAAGTCTTGTAGATACCTGGAGACCAGCAGAGCAACATGCACACTGAGTTCAGGCCGGTACACACCAAGTCTTGTAGATACCTGGAGACCAGCAGAGCAACATGCACACTGAGTTCAGGCCGGTACTCACCAGGTCTTGTAGATACCTGGAGACCAGCAGAGCAACATGCACACTGAGTTCAGGCCGGTACACACCAAGTCTTGTAGATACCTGGAGACCAGCAGAGCAACATGCACACTGAGTTCAGGCCGGTACTCACCAAGTCTTGTAGATACCTGGAGACCAGCAGAGCAACATGCACACTGAGTTCAGGCCGGTACACACCAAGTCTTGTAGATACCTGGAGACCAGCAGAGAGAGCAACATGCACACTGAGTTCAGGCTGGTACACACCAAGTCTTGTAGATACCTGGAGACCAGCAGAGCAACATGCACACTGAGTTCAGGCCGGTACTCACCAAGTCTTGTAGATACCTGGAGACCAGCAGAGCAACATGCACACTGAGTTCAGGCCGGTACACACCAAGTCTTGTAGATACCTGGAGACCAGCAGAGAGAGCAACATGCACACTGAGTTCAGGCCGGTACACACCAAGTCTTGTAGATACCTGGAGACCAGCAGAGCAACATGCACACTGAGTTCAGGCCGGTACACACCAAGTCTTGTAGATACCTGGAGACCAGCAGAGAGAGCAACATGCACACTGAGTTCAGGCCGGTACACACCAGGTCTTGTAGATACCTGGAGACCAGCAGAGCAGTATGCACACTGAGTTCAGGCCGGTACTCACCAAGTCTTGTAGATACCTGGAGACCAGCAGAGCAACATGCACACTGAGTTCAGGCCGGTACTCACCAAGTCTTGTAGATACCTGGAGACCAGCAGAGCAACATGCACACTGAGTTCAGGCCAGTACTCACCAAGTCTTGTAGATACCTGGAGACCAGCAGAGCAACATGCACACTGAGTTCAGGCCGGTACACACCAAGTCTTGTAGATACCTGGAGACCAGCAGAGAGAGCAACATGCACACTGAGTTCAGGCCGGTACACACCAGGTCTTGTAGATACCTGGAGACCAGCAGAGCAGTATGCACACTGAGTTCAGGCCGGTACTCACCAAGTCTTGTAGATACCTGGAGACCAGCAGAGCAACATGCACACTGAGTTCAGGCCGGTACTCACCAAGTCTTGTAGATACCTGGAGACCAGCAGAGCAACATGCACACTGAGTTCAGGCCGGTACACACCAAGTCTTGTAGATACCTGGAGACCAGCAGAGAGAGCAACATGCACACTGAGTTCAGGCCGGTACACACCAAGTCTTGTAGATACCTGGAGACCAGCAGAGCAACATGCACACTGAGTTCAGGCCGGTACACACCAAGTCTTGTAGATACCTGGAGACCAGCAGAGAGAGCAACATGCACACTGAGTTCAGGCCGGTACTCACCAAGTCTTGTAGATACCTGGAGACCAGCAGAGCAACATGCACACTGAGTTCAGGCCGGTACTCACCAGGTCTTGTAGATACCTGGAGACCAGCAGAGCAACATGCACACTGAGTTCAGGCCGGTACTCACCAAGTCTTGTAGATACCTGGAGACCAGCAGAGCAACATGTACACTGAGTTCAGGCCGGTACACACCAGGTCTTGTAGATACCTGGAGACCAGCAGAGCAACATGCACACTGAGTTCAGGCCGGTACACACCAAGTCTTGTAGATACCTGGAGACCAGCAGAGCAACATGCACACTGAGTTCAGGCCGGTACACACCAAGTCTTGTAGATACCTGGAGACCAGCAGAGAGAGCAACATGCACACTGAGTTCAGGCCGGTACACACCAAGTCTTGTAGATACCTGGAGACCAGCAGAGCAACATGCACACTGAGTTCAGGCCGGTACACACCAAGTCTTGTAGATACCTGGAGACCAGCAGAGCAACATGTACACTGAGTTCAGGCCGGTACACACCAAGTCTTGTAGATACCTGGAGACCAGCAGAGCAACATGCACACTGAGTTCAGGCCGGTACACACCAAGTCTTGTAGATACCTGGAGACCAGCAGAGCAACATGTACACTGAGTTCAGGCCGGTACACACCAAGTCTTGTAGATACCTGGAGACCAGCAGAGCAACATGCACACTGAGTTCAGGCCGGTACTCACCAAGTCTTGTAGATACCTGGAGACCAGAAGAGCAACATGCACACTGAGTTCAGGCCGGTACTCACCAAGTTTGCATTTCTTTCAAATCCATCATTGCGAGCCAACAACTCTGAAAAATCACTTAAAGCTACTTGGGAAAAAATGTAGATAATCCAAACCATTCCAGAAACATCCCAGAGTGATGGGTTGGTGGGTCAGCATAATGGACAAAACGTGAGGTCGTGTTTCATTTTTAACGTGCAAACCTGTCACATGGAAACTTTGGACCTGGTGTGCAAAGGCCTTTAAACTCGCGCTATCTTTGATGAAGAAGCAAACAGCCACATCATATTAACAGACACACAGGTACATTAGCAGCACACCAGTACAAATAACCATCTAATAATGACACATGTGGGCTCCTGTAGGTCCATAGAGGCCACTGTATGTGGTCTGTTAAACGTTCTAATGGTTCAAACCTTGACAACAAAGTCAAAAGCTGATTAAAAAAAACAAAAACAAACGATAGCCTCCATATTGAATTAATCAGTGTTTTTATTTGACTAACAGGCAATCCAAAAATGTGACTTGATTTCACTCAAGGACCTCCAGGTCCTGGTCAAGGACCTTCCTCCGGGTGCTCCGGTTTCCTCCCACAGTCCAAAGACATAGGTCAGGTGAATCGGCCTTAATGAGTTGTCCCTAGGTGTGGTTGTGTGTGTGTGTGTGTCTGTGTGTGTGTGTGTGTGTGTCTGTGTGTGTGTGTGTGTGTGTCTGTGTGTTGGCCCTGTGATGGACTGGCGGTCTGTCCAGGGTGTCTCCCCGCCTGCCGCCCAATGACTGCTGGGATAGGCTCCAGCATCCCTGAGAGCAGGATAAGCGGCTTGGAGGATGATGGATGGACAATTATGTTTACTGACAAATCCAACCTTCAAGTCTCTTAGTCGTGAATAACGAAGCTCGGGGCTGACTGTGTTGGACGATGAAATGAGGTAGAGTCAGTGGAGTTTCTGTCCGAATGTTCTCTGAGGAAAAGGGAAACGAGTCTGGACACAGGCGGCCACATTACTGAGCTCTGGCTGAAAAAAATGAGCCGTCACACTTCATACCTCCAGATAATGTTTGTCTCATAAAAAAAAAATGGTTTGATGTGAAGTTTCTTTGAACAACAAATCCAATAAATTCCTCTAAAGGGACCAAAGGTTTCCTCTGATTGGATGTTGGGAAAGAGAACTTTACTGATTGTACTGTTTCCTGGGAGGCAGTAAGGTAGTGGAACAATAACTATTCATGAATCATTTGATCAAGTTCTTCAGTTCTTCTCTTGCATTCCTCTCCTATGACCAGAGGAGGAACCCAGGACGCCCCGTGTGGGTGTCTACCAGGCATCCACAGCTGATGGGAAAGGGAAGTCCACGCTGGTGTGTCTGGTCACAGACATGCATCCAGACCTGGTCAGGATCTCTTGGAAGGCTGAGAGAGAGAGAGGCCAATCAAACACAGTGGAACAGAGAGACCACAAAAGTACCACCAGTATGATCCAGATTAATGAGGAAGAGCTATCACAGATGGACTACACCTGTTCTGTTCAGCACCAAACTGGTATCAAGACTGCGGTCATCAAATCAAGAGGTAGAAAACGAGCCATTGTTCTTCTGGGGTGAAAGTACTTCAGTGCTTCTGGCGTTGTCTCAGAGAAATTCACTTGTTCCTCTTTCAGTTGTGAGTACAAAGGGCCCGACCACTGTGGCAACGCCGACCCACATCCCCAGCAGCGGTGTGGGAACCCCCCAAGACACTGCTAACAGCAGCAGCGTGGGAACCCCCCAAGACACTGTTGGTAAGTTTCGGTCTCATGTGGTTTTGAACATGTGAATCTTAACCAGACATGAACGAGAGGGTCAGACATCTTTACTGTGGTATTTGTAAAATATACCGGGCCGATAGAGCCGTAAGAATCAGGACACTCCTGTTCTGGGATGTCGAGGTCAGTTGTGACACAGCAAGTCGGAAGTTCAGCAGGGAAACATCAGCAGCTCCAACATATGCCTTGAAGAGAATTATGGGTATCATATGACGTATTACTGATGTCTGAATGGAGTCTTCTCCAAAGTATTGGAGATACTCCATGCAAAGAAAAACAGGAGAAAACACAAGCGATTGCTCTGCAAACCGTGAATCCAGGTCAGCTGGGCATTATGGGAATTCCGACTGGATTGTGGCTTTGACCGGTCAGATTGTTTGGTTGAAACGGTGTGAATGTCATCTAGTGTGTGTGTAGGATTCACATAGAGTGTCTTCTCTGTTCCAGTCTCCTTCCAGTCTGTGTGCAGAGTCAAGCTGGCCTCTGTGGTTTACAGCCTGATGATAGTGAAGAGCATAGTGTACTGCTGTGGACTCTCTCTCCTGCTCATCCACACCAACAAGAGGGGCTGTTGACTGGCTGTTGACTGGCTGTTGACTGGCTGTTGTTTGGAGCAGCCGTGACTTCAAACAGGTTGTGGGTCAGATGAAGTTTTCTGCTGTTAGCTTTCTGTCATTAAACAGACGGGGGGATGTTAGTCCATCTATCTGGTGAGTTATTATCATCTGTCAGACGACAGGGCTGGGTTTGCTTTCTTCAGAATTTTCCACTGTTTATTATTTAGTTGTTTTAATTCTAATAAAAAGATTAACATGTAAAATTAATAAGTTAACCTGCTCACTAATTTGAACCGAGCTACATCTAAATACAGCAACGATCAGATATGATTTCTCTTTCGGTTGAATTATCAATTCAAAATAGTTCTCAAAGTAAACACATTTAATTTATATTTTGACTGTGATAAAAAGTGGAATGGTTTTGACACAAGTGTAAAGGACAAAGTTGGACAAAATCCATCCGTTAATTACAAAACCTGTGTAAATATTCGGGAATGTATATAACATTTAGTACATTTCTAAATGAGCTGTTGTGAGGTTTTGATGAGTTGAATGTAATGCTTTATAACGAGTAGCCGTAAACAGTGATTAATAAATGAGTAATAAGACACTTATAAGCTCTTACAACACACTTGGTAACACTAGCAGACAGGTTGGAAATATTAAAAACCGTCTCATTAACACGTCTTGTAACGCTGTATCTGGTGTCTCCTGCACTGTTCCTCTGAACTGTTCCTCTGAATGTCACCTGTTCCTCTGAGCACTGTTCCTCTGAACACTGTTCCTCTGAACACTGTTCCTCTCAACGTGAACACTGTTCCTCTGAACTGTTCCTCTGAATGTCACCTGTTCCTCTGAGCACTGTTCCTCTGAACACTGTTCCTCTGAACACTGTTCCTCTGAACACTGTTCCTCTCAACGTGAACACTGTTCCTCTGAACTGTTCCTCTGAATGTCACCTGTTCCTCTGAACACTGTTCCTCTGAACACTGTTCCTCTGAACTGTTCCTCTGAATGTCACCTGTTCCTCTGAGCACTGTTCCTCTGAACACTGTTCCTCTGAACACTGTTCCTCTGAACACTGTTCCTCTCAACGTGAACACTGTTCCTCTGAACTGTTCCTCTGAATGTCACCTGTTCCTCTGAACACTGTTCCTCTGAACACTGTTCCTCTGAACTGTTCCTCTGAATGTCACCTGTTCCTCTGAACACTGTTCCTCTGAACTGTTCCTCTGAATGTCACCTGTTCCTCTGAGCACTGTTCCTCTGAACGTGAACACTGTTCCTCTGAACACTGTTCCTCTGAACATGAATACTCTTCCTCTAGACACTGTTCCTCTTGGCATTGTTCCTCTGAACATTGTCCCTCTGAACCCTGTTCCTCTGAACGTGAGCACTGTTCCTCTGAAAACTGTTCCTCTGAACATGAACACTGTTCCCCTGAACACTGTTCCTCTGGACACTGTTCCTCTGAACATGAACACTGTTCCTCTAAACACTGGTCCTCCGAAAATGAATACTGTTCTGCTGAACACTGTTCCTCTGAACATGAATACTCTTACTCTAGACACTGTTCCTGTGGACACTGTCCCTCTGAACACTTCCTCTGGATACTGTTCCTCTGAACACTGTTCCTCTGAACATGAATACTCTTCCTCTAGACACTGTTCCTCTTGGCATTGTTCCTCTGAACATTGTCCCTGAACACTGTTCCTCTGAACGTGAGCACTGTTCCTCTGAAAACTGTTCCTCTGAACATGAACACTGTTCCCCTTAACACTGTTCCTCTGGACACTGTTCCTCTGAACGTGAACACTGTTCCTCTAAACACTGGTCGTCCGAACATGAATACTGTCCCTCTGAACACTTCCTCTGGACACTGTTCCTCTGAACACTGTTCCTCTGAACACTGTTCCTTTGAACACTGTTCCTGTGGACACCGTTCCTGTGGACACTGAGCACATCAGCACCTGTCCTGTCCTAAACTGTTCTGAATTTGTCTTGTGTTTCTTGTAATGCTATTATCAATAATTATTCAAAGATTGCAAGATAGTTATCAATATTTCTAAGCCGTCTGCTAATGTTAACAAGTGTGCTGCGATGCATTGATCACTGTTTATTATAGAGAATGACCAATTTGATTTTGATTTTGATGTAATGTTTCTTGGACTGTCGTCTTTTTAAAATCTCACCTTACAGACTGGATTTAGTAAATGTGTCCCTCCATAAAAAGAATCGGGTGTTGTCCAAAAGCAGGTATAAATAACCCCTGACGCACAGTTTTGGACATGGAAGTAGCTTGCTGTTGGCAGGTGTAGTTGCTTCGTTCTGAGAAGATTATTTTGTTGAAGACTGACATGAACCTGATCAGACTGGAATCTGCTGGATTGAGGTTGTTTGTATTTTTTGTAGTTTAGCGACGTGTTGGTTCTTCTGACAAAACAAATGAACGCAACAAAAACATAATCAGAAATCCTTGAATGAGTTGCCAGACTTCCTTTCTTACATTTTAGATATCATTTTGACTCTTTTCCATTTGGAGTCATTTGCTTCATTTGCATATTAAGTTTTCACATTAGAGGGCTTCATCATCGTTAACAAGTGTGTTTGGATGCATCATATTCTTTTGCTTCATGTAAAGTTCGTTGTATGAAATACTCTATGAATAAAGTTTGACTCATTACTTCTGACTGTTTTGTGTGTCAGATTAACCCTCTCAGTGCCCCGAGGTCACACCAGGACAGTGTGGAGACACGTTTCCTGTCTCTGTGCACCACTTCCTGCTGCACTGACTGATAATGTAACTCCACCTCCACTCTTCCGTCCTCCGAGAGAGAGTAGACAGACAGACAGACAGACAGACAGATAGACAGACAGACAGATAGACAGACAGACAGACAGATAGATAGATAGATAGATAGATAGATAGATAGATAGATAGATAGATAGATAGATAGATAGATAGATAGATAGATAGATAGATAGATAGATAGATAGATAGATAGATAGATAGATAGATAGATAGATAGATAGATAGATAGATAGACAGACAGACAGGCAGGCAGGCAGACAGACAGACAGACAGACAGACAGACAGACAGACAGACAGACAGACAGATAGATAGACAGACAGACAGACAGATAGATAGATAGATAGATAGATAGATAGATAGATAGATAGATAGATAGATAGATAGATAGATAGATAGATAGATAGATAGATAGATAGATAGATAGATAGATAGATAGATAGATAGATAGATAGATAGATAGATAGATAGATAGATAGATAGATAGATAGATAGATATAGAAGAGGCTTTTCCATTGAGGAGAGGACCATCCTCCCGAAATGTTTAGCGAAAAATAAACTTGAGGAAAATAAATGCACGTAAATTTAACATACTAATCTGTTAAAATACTGGTATTGCCATTCCCCCTTTGAAGTCACAAAACTCGTCGCCCCTTGTTAAAATACCGACAGCGCCCGCTACTGCAACTGAACATGACTGTACAGAGGTCCGACCTCCCCAAGCCTCCCGCTGATGTCCATTATAAACGGCTGTTACCCCAGCTGCTCTGAGTCCTGGCTGTCAACATGGGGGTGAGTGAGCGGTAGAAAAGGAGGACAAACCTCCCTTTGGGCGGGGCTAGGCCGAGCCTCCGAACATCACTGAACCAATCAGTGGAGCTGACTGGGCTGGTGACTACCCAATCAGAGTTTTAGGGAGGGGCTTATCAATGATATCGCGCAAGAAACTTGTTTTGGTCATCTGTTATTGGCCACAACACGTAAAATGATGCTCCAACGGAGGACATCGTCCCTAATATAATATAATATAATATAATATAATATAATATAATATAATATAATATAATATAATATAATGTAATATAATATGATATGATATAATATAATATAATATGATATGATATGATATAATATAATATAATATGATATGATATGATATGATATGATAAAATATAATATAATATAATATAATATGATATGATATCATATAATATAATATAATATAATATAATATGATATGATATGATATAATATGATATAATATAATATAATATAATATAATATGATATAATATAATATAATATGATATGATATGATATAATATAATATAATATGATATAATATAATATAATGTAATATATAATATAATATGATATGATATGATATAATATAATATGATATAATATAATGTAATATAATATAATATAATATAATATGATATAATATAATATAATATAATATAATATAATCAATCAACAAACGGAACACAATATTGACATCTGGTCAGAAAGGCCCGACTGAGGAAGCCTCTTGGATGAGAGGCGAAACGTCTTCACGGATATATACCAAGTCCAGTTGCACTTGATTCAGCTCCTTTGGATATTGTACTTGAGGGTTACGAACTGGCAGTAGACCCTTTTATGGCCTACGTCACGCATAGTATGTGCGCGCATTTTAGCAGCAAATGAGGCAACTTCCCCATCGCCAATCAATGCAGAGTGCAAGTGGATTTTTGACCGATTGGCATTTACATTTTTAAAATGTCATCTTGTTGTGTGAGTATTGGGACCCCTCCTATTTATTATTTACCTATTACCTCTTGGCCACATTTTCAGGAAATTTGACATTCAATGTCCCTGCTACACAGATGACACCCAGCTCTATCTATCTACCAAGCCTACCTCCACTCTTCTGCCCACTTCCATTCCTGACTGCTTACTAGAAATTAAATCCTGGTTTTCATACCACTTCCTCAAACTTAGTAGTGATAAAACCGAGGTCCTCCTAGTAGGTACTAAATGTACTTTGGCTAAACCTGATGGTTTCCCCCTAACTACTGACAATTCTATAGGTCCTCCATCACCTCAGGTTAAGAGTCTGGGTATCATCCTGGACAGCACATTATCTTTTAAAGCTCACATCAACAATGTTACTTGGTCTGCATACTTCCACCTACGCAATATTAACCATCTTCGCTGTCACATACAACTAACTGCACAGCCATACTCACTCACACCCTGGTTACATCCCATATTGACTACTGTAATTCTATCCTCTTTGGTCTTCCCCTCAGGGGTCTTCATAAACTTCAGATGGTCCAGAATTCAGCTACCCGTATCATTACCAGAACTCCTTCCATAGATCAGGGGTTCTCAACCTTTTGTAACTCAAGGCCCACTTGGGTATGTGTCAAGACAGTCAGGGCCCACATACCAAAATAAATATAAAACCTTATAAAATAAATAAATAAATAAAGGAGTATTCTGACCTGTAAACGATTGCTATGTCACTGCCAGCTGCAATGATTGAATTAGATATTCTACTTGCCCTCAGTGGGTTACTTGGGGTTGCTTCTGAGAAATGATCAGATCAAGCCGGGGTGGGATGGGTGAGAGGCTGATTCCCAGAGTATCACTCAAAGTTACTTGCAGTCTGTCCCTAGCCTTTGATTTTGTGACAGTCACAATGGGAAACCCTGACTCACACAGGTATGTGGTGGTGAAAGGCAACAGAAGTGTGACTGCCCGTTGTGACAGAGAGGGATATTCACTGGCAGCCAGTATCCAGAATGAAGCAAGGTCAACTTGTGTGAGTTGAAGCTTCAGGCTGCTGTCAGCTGATAGTTCCAGCAGCTGGTTTTCCAACACAGGGGACAGGGCCATGTCTTCAGATGCAGGATCCACTGAGAACGGGTCTAAAACCCAAAGATTTCCATTCCGGGGGTCTTCTGGGAATTTATTTGACAACTGAGTTGGGAAATGTTAACAGGAGGAGAACCTTCCAAAGTTTCACCCAGGAGTGGGAACACATCCATTCGTCCCTCTTTGACTCTCCTGCTCCAAAGGTTGAGTTTTTTCTTGAACCCCTCAGTTTTGTCTGAAACCAAAAACGCGGTGCTGTTTCTTCCTTGCATTGACATATTCGGCTGGTTCAACTGATCAGACATGTCTGATAAAGAGGCTAGTTTTGCACAAAAGGCATCATCGATGTAATGCTCTGTCAGAGGGGACTGCTTCTCATCAAGAAAAGCATGCACTTCTTTCCTCAGTTGGAACAGGCGGTTAAGCACGTGTCCTCTTGAAAGCCACCTTACCTCACTGTGACACAAGAGCTGCACGTGATCTGCATCCGTCCTCTCACACAGCAGCAAAACATCTCGAGCCGACTGCGGTTTTTAAATATAGTTGACAGTTTTCACAGCCACACTCATGACGTCATGCAGCTCGGCTGACATCTTCTTCGTAGCCAGATTTTCCCGATGTAGGAAACAACGCGCCCACTTCGTCTCTGGTGCCCTCTCCTGGATTTGCTTGGTAACACCACGATGTAGTCCTGTCATCGATGCAGCGCCGTCCGCGCAGACACCGATACAACGTTTTTTGTTTTGTTTTTTTGTTATTGAGTGACATCTGGAGCACGCCCCCAGAGGCGTTCAGTTCTCAGTATGTATTGTGGCGAACGTAGAGGCAACGACAAAGGTAACTTTGCAGCCCCTTTATTGAACTCACACAGAACCAAGAACTTACAGCAACGTGACACAATACATGGGGCTCATCAACTCGAACAACAAAGTTGTTCAGGGTTTCAGTTCCAAGGTTACACAACACAACAGAATGACAACTACAATTACACCACAACACATAGTAATCACATAAACACATAAAACCACATAAAACACTTACAAAACATTTAATAACAACTGACAATCTGCACGCAGTGCCTGATGGGTAAACCAGGACAATTGGCACAATTCTGACAGGGTAGCAACTTGGCTACATTACCCCCTCCAGCGTGTCGCCTGTCCTCAGCCGACAACAAAGTCCCTATAGCGAAGGGGAAGCCGTCTCCGCCGCCGCGGGGTCACGGGTCCCTGTTCCCCACTGTCTGTCCGGTTGGTAGGGCCTGTGGGTGTAGGAGGGACCGTCCCGGATGGGCTAAACTGATCTACAGGTTCTTCAGCCAAGGGGCGGTAAGGTGCCAAACGGTCCCGGTGCAGAACTACCACCCACCCCCAGACACACAGTTTCACCCGGTACACAACATCCGAAAGCTGCTCCAACACCTCACAGGGCACCACCCACTGGCTGGCGAGCTTGGGGGAGACTCCTCTCTTCCGGGTTGGGTTGAAGACCCACACCTTTGCTCCTGGGGTGAAGAAGCGGCCCTGACAACGAGCGTCATACGCCCGCTTTTGTTTCGCACCTGCCTGTTCCTGATGCTGCCGAGCAAACACTTGTGCCTCGGCCAGACGTTGTTGGAGGTCCCGCAGGTACTCGAAGCCGGGTATCTAGGGAAGGTCAGTGCCCGGGGGCGTGCCAAAGGCTAAGTCCACAGGGGTCCGCAGTTCTCTCCCGAACATGAGCGCGGCCGGTGTACACCCGGTACTTTCTTGTACTGCCGACCGGTACGCCCACAGGACCAGGGGTAGGTGACAGTCCCAGTCTCGCTGGTGCCGTGAGGTGACAATAGCGAGTTGTGTGGTGAGCGTTCGATTGAACCTCTCCACCAGTCCGTCGCTCTGGGGGTGGAGGGGCGTGGTCCTGGTCTTCTTCACCCCCATGCGTTGACACACCTCAGCGAATACCTGTGCCTCGAAGTTCCGCCCCTGATCGCTGTGTATTTCTTCGGGCGCACCGAACCGACAGAACATTTCACACACCAGCCGCTCGGCTGTAGTGGCAGCGCTCTGGTCTGGGACCGCATACGCCTCAGGCCATTTGGTAAAGTAGTCCATGGCCACAAGGACGTACCGGTTTCCGTTGTCTGTGGTGGGAAATGGGCCAAGAAAGTCCACACCGACCCGTTCCATGGGGGCCCCCACCTGATCTTGTTGTAGAGGGGCATGGGAGCGTCTGGTTGGTCCTATCTTGGCAATGCAGGCATCACAACAGTGCACAAAAAGTACAGTGTAATGCCTGCATCCAGCCCAGTAGAACCGTTGGCGCAGTTTGTTCAGCGTCTTGGCCACTCCATAGTGACCTGCCCCCACCGAGCCGTGGGCTGCCCGTAGCACTCGTTGGCGCCAGTCCTTGGGCACCAGTAACTGCCACACACTTCTTCCCCGGCCCGGCGCTTGCCAGACCCGGTACAACAGTCCATCACGTCGGGCCAATGTGGCCCACTGGGAAAAGTAGGCCTTGGTCTCCACCGACATGGCAGAGACAGCTTGCCAGTGGGGGCGTGCCTTGGCGATCACTATCCTGCGCTGTTTGCCACTCCTGCTTGTCCATCGCCATCAGCCACGCCTCTTCTGGCTCAACCTGCCGCGTGGTGGACACTTGGAGGATTGCTCTGTCTCGCTCCTCTTGGCGCTCACAATGTCTACAATCCTTGCAGGGATGACGGGAGAGGTTCTCTAGGGCCAGCTCGAAGTCAGCGGCATGAACCAGAAGGTCATCAAGGTAAACCACGCACCGGTTGCGGGGAATGTGAGCCAGCACCCTCTCCATTAGTCTCTCGAACGTGGCGGTGGCATTGCAGAGACCAAAGGGCATCACACGAAACTGCCAGAGTCCCTGACCGATGGTGAAGGCCGTCTTGGGTCTGGCTTCTGGTGCCAGCTCCACCTGCCAGTAACCGCTCCGTAGGTCAAGTGAGCTGAACCACTGTGACCCTGCGATGTGGTCCAGAGCGTCGTCAATGCGGGGTAAGGGGTAGGAGTCCTTGCGAGTTGCATTGTTCAGCCGACGAAAGTCCACACAGAACCTCCAGGTGTCATCTTTCTTTTTGACCAGGATGCCAGGGGCGGCCCAAGGGCTATTGGATGGCTCTATCACCCCGGCCGCAGCCATCTCTAGAATCATACGCTCTGCAGCTTCACGCTTGGCAAGCGCTAACCGGTAGGGTCGCAGTCTAATGGGTGGGGTTGTACCAGTGTCGATTGTGTGCTGCACCAGGTTGGTCTGGGTGCACTCCTCTTCTCGTGCAGCGAAAATCTCAGCGAACTGTTGGAGCAGGTCTTTCAGCTGTTGACTCTGCTGAGGGTCCAGCCCTTCACTGCTCCGCTGACACAGATCCTGGATGGCGGCAACAGTGTCTGGCGAGGGTGTCTGACGAATGGTAGCCTCAATGAGGGTCGTCGTAATTGTTGGTGGGCTGGGCAGTGTCGTCATCCCCTCGGTTGGCAGTGGAGGTGGGGGCGGCGGCGGCGGCGGCATGGTGACAGGTGGAGTTAGCTGGATGTGCATACGTCCCACCTTCCTCTCCGGACGGCGCCGGAGGGCCAGGGTCTCTGTGCCAAGGTGAATGGCATTACTCGACACATCGACCAGAGCCCCCCAGCGAGTCAGCAAATCCAGCCCGATGATGCGAGGGTCTTGTATTTCAGCCAACCAAAACTCGTGGGTGGCTGCAACTTTCCCTGCCCGCACCTGCAGTGCTCTCTTCCCCAGCATGCTGGTTAGTTCCCCAGTCACAGTTCTGATTTTACAGGTGGTGGGCCTCCACTCTGTCTCTGGCAGCACCCCTGGACGCACAATGGAGATGATGGACCCTGTGTCCACAAGGGCCCAGCAGCGGTGTCCCCCAATGGAGCAACAAAGATAGAGACTGTGTGCGTGGCCCACTCTGCTGATCTGGGAAGAGTTCTTAATGGGGGATATGGTCGGTTGGCTGGGTGGCAGTCTCCCCGCCGTGCCACCCGACTCTAGTTTTCCGACTGGGGAGTGCTACGGCGTCGTGGTGCAGGGGCAGGGCAGTCACGGGCCTTGTCCCCCGCTTCTCCACAGCGGTAGCATGGATCACGAGGCGACCAAGGTCTGAAGGGTGGTTGGCGTCGGCCTGGTTGCTTTCGGCGTGGTGACGGACAAGCCTGGCAGACGACCCCTCTTTCGACGTCTCCTTCATCTGCGTGGACCTCAACCTGTCCCACCTGGGGTCTTGGTTGGTTGTGTGGGGCCATCACAGCCTCCACCCTCGCTGCATCTTCCAATGCAGTCTTGAAGGCTGTAGGTGCCGTGATGCGGAGGTGCTCCTTCAACCTCTCTGGGGTGAGCCCCTGGATGAAGGCACTCAGGGCTAACTCGTCACGAGCTGCTGGATCAAAGGTGGGGTAGCCACAATGTGCAAAGAAGTGCACGTCTGCTGCATAGGTTCCCAGGGTCTCGCCCTCTTGGCGGCGCCGGCGGGCCAGTCGGTCTCGCATGGTGTCAGTAGAGACCCGTTGACCAAAGCGTCGGTCTAAAGCAGCGGCCAGTGTCTCCTAATCCTGCTGTTCTGACGGCATAAGGTCGAGCAATACCTGCAGCACATTCCCTTCGAGCGCCAGGGCAACATGGGCAGCAGTGTCTTAGGTGCTCCACTGGTTGTGACTTGCTACCAGTTTCACTTGAGCTAGGTATGGGTCCAGGGCCGTGATGCCCGCATACCGTGGGAGCTTGAAGATGCTTGGGGATGGCAGCATCACATTAGCAGGGGTGCTGGGGTTGTAGTGACGTTGGTCAGCGAAGTGGTGACGGTGACCGGTGACGTAATGGCGGCGGCCGGCGGCGACATGGCGGCTGTTGATAGTGGATGGGCGGCGGCCGGCACCGGCGATGAGACGGCGGTGGAGACAGCGGCGGCCGGCGATGACATGGCGTCGGCCGGCGGCGGCATGGCGGCTGTTGGTAGTGGGTGGGTGGTGGCCGGCGGTGACATGATCGGTGTTGAAATCAGAGTAGGCCGCGACTTCTCGGCGGCAGTTGCCGCCTCCGAATCGCTGAACCGGCCGGCCGTGTCGGGTCCTGAAGGACGGGGGGCGCTGGCTCCGTCGGCCCTTCCTCCGCGGGACATCTTCTTCCGAGCGGCGATGCTCTCTCCCCGGGAAAGCTCTTTTTCCAGACACTCGATGAAGTCCTCAATCTCCCGGAGCTTTACATCGAAGCTTCTTCTTGAAGTTGCCATCTTGGATTTGTGGGTATTGGCTGCAATCCCACTTCTGACCGCAGTGTGGCGAACGTAGAAGCAACGACAAAGGTAACTTTGCAGTCCCTTTATTGAATTCACACAGAAACAAGAACTTACAGAAATGTGACACAATACATGAGGGTCATCTACTCGAACAACAAAGTTGTTCAGGGTTTCAGTTCCAAGGTTACACAACACAACAGAATGACAACTACAATTACACCACAACAAATAGCAATCACATAAACACATAAAACCACATAAAACACTTACAAAACATTTAATAACAACTGACAATCTGCACGCAGTGCCTGATGGGTGTAATGATCTGTGCCCTCTGGCTATGTTAACTTATAACATTAATAAAGCAAGGACGACTTCTCTCGTGCTGGGTGTTCATTCACCGACCGGATTCCGACTGACGTTGTTACGTACATCGCGTGACTTTGTTGTGGCGCTACGGAAAGCCGTAAGGGACATTAGCAAATCAAATGTTACTAGCAAATATTACATCTCCCTTTTTCTGAAAAGTGCTGCTTTCTCTGCAGAGATACAGACCACGTTGAGCACGTTTTTAAGCGAATACAATCTTAATAAGAAAGAATATGAAAGTGGAACTCTTATATAACTGGACTGCAACAAAGTAGTGTAAAACATTTCCTTCACTGTCTAAATGTGACACCGTAATAACATTTCATCTTTTTTCTTTTTCATTTCATTACTGGTAACTGCAAACAGCAGGTAGGTACACAAGGTAAATGAACGCTGTAAATATTTCTTTTCAAAACATAGCAGGTAGAGTACAGGTTGGTGTAAAATTCTCTCTTTTTTTAACATTCATAAGTCAAGGATTTGTCTTGGTTTGATCGTGCGACCTGACCTCGTGGTGTAACCAGGCTGTGTGTCTGGTTGTCGCTGATTGTTCGTGTCTGGAGGTTCAGCATGCTCTTGCTGATGGGCTTGTGTGTTGTTGTTAGTGCTGGTAACAGTCTGCTGTGAAGTGTGTGTGTGTGTGTGTAGTGTGAGTGTTCACTCTGCTTTGTCGCAGGTGTTGACGGTTGCGTTGGTAGATCTGACCTTCTTTGGTTTGGATGTGGTAGCTCCTGTCTGTGTTCGCTGGTCTTTCCACAGTTGCAGGTCTCCAGGATCCATCCTCCTGCCGGAAGCGGATTGGTGTGCCTGCGGGCAGGTGGGGCAGAGGTTTGGCTGTTCGGTTGTAGTATGCCTGCTGGCGCTGTTGACATACCTCTCTCCTTTTGTGAACATCCTCCTGACTGGCGATCTGTGGCTGCAGGTGTTTTGCTGTTGATGGGAGAATGGACCGCAGCCTCCGACTCATCAGTAGCTGTGCCGGTGATTTCAGGTTGTCCACCGGTGTGTTGCGATACTCCAGTAAGCTCATGTAGGGGTCTTTGTTCTCAGCTTTGGCTTTGTCCAGGATGCGTTTGGCCGTCTGGACAGTCTTCTCGGAGAGGCCGTTGCTCTGTGGGTAGTGGGGGCTTGTGGTGGTGTGTGAGAAACCCCATGTCTGTGAGAAGTTGCGGAACTCACCAGAGCTGTAGCACGGACCGTTGTCGCTGATGATAGTCTCGGGGATTCCGTGTCGAGCCATTGCTGCTTTCAGCTTCATGATGACGGCAGATGAGGTGCAGCTGTAAAGTCTCTCTAGCTCGAAGAATCTGGAGTAGTAGTCCACAGTGACTATGAAGTCCTGTGAGTTCCATGTGAATAGGTCTGTGCCTATCACTTGCCACGGCCGCTCGGGTATGGCGTGTGACCTCATTGGTTCCTTTGCATTTGCGCTGCGCCGTTCTTGGCATATGCTGCAGTCTGCTACCGCATCCTTGATCTGTTTCCCCATGCCAGGCCAGAACAGTAAGTCTCTTGCTCGGCATTTGCTTTTTTCCACGCCAAGGTGGCTGGCATGGATGCGCTGTATCATGTCCTTGCGAAGCTTTTGGGGGACAATGATTCTCTCACCTTTGAACAGGATACCGTCCATTTCTGAGATTTCTGCTCTGTGGTTCCAGTATTCCTGGATGCTGGGCGGGCACTTTTTCTTTGTGTCTGGCCAGCCAGTGAGTGTGGCTCGTCTGAGTGCGGTGAGCTGTGGATCTTGCGCTGTTTCCTGCTTGATTTCTGTGAGTCTTGTGTCGCTCACAGGGATGTTGCTGAGGACTGTGTGCACTTGGGCCTCCATCCCTTCCTGTAGGTCACTGTCGTGGTGTTCTATTGACTTGCGTGACAGTGTGTCGGCCACCGGTATGTCCTTACCGGGGCGGTGGATGATTTGGATGTCGTATTTTTGGAGCGCCAGGATCATCCGTTGCAGCCGGGGTGGTGCTGCTGCCAGTGGCTTTTTTAGTATTGCCTCCAGAGGCTTGTGGTCTGACTCCACAATCACTTTTCGTCCGTACATGTACTCGTGGAACCTCTTGCAGCCGAAGACCACAGCGTAGAGCTCCTTCTCTATCTGTGCGTAGTTTTCTTCAGTGCTGTTGAGTGACTTGGACGCATAGGCAATTGGTTTGCCATCTTGGAGCATGACAGCCCCAAGGCCACTTTTGGATGCATCCACTTGGAGTCGCAGCTCTTTCTGCGTGTCGAAATATGAGAGTACTGGACCTGGGTGCTGTGTAATGAGATTCTTCATCTCTTGGAACGCCTTGTCGTGGACTGCATCCCACACAAACTCACTGTCCTGTTCCAGAAGCTGTCTGAGGGGTGAGTTTATCTGTGAGAGGTGTGGAGCGAATCTGGCGAGGTAGTTGATCATGTCGAGGACTGTCTCCAGCTCTGCTTTGTTCTGTGGGGGTTGCATGTCCTTGACCACCTTCACCTTGTGTGGGTCTGGTTTGATGCCTTCGTGTGAGAGCGTGTGGCCGAAGTAGCTTACCTCGGACACGCATATGTGACACTTGTCGGGGTTGAGCCTCACCCCTCGCTCCCTTGTGCGCTTCAGCATCGCTCTGAGACGCTGGTCATGTTCCTCTTTAGTCTTGCCGAACACTAGTATGTCGTCCACTATGGCCGTCACACCGTCCAATCCTTCATATGTTTCATCCACGCGTCTCTGGAACTCGTCTTGAGCGGACACGATTCCGAATGGCAGTCTGAGGAAACGATACCTGCCAAACACTGTGTTAAATGTCGTCAACATTGAGGATTCAGTGCTCAGTTTGATGGCCTAATAGCCTGACCGCGCGTCTAACACGCTAAAGTACTCAGCTCCAGCAAGCTTTGTGGTGGCGTCCTCCAGCGTGGGGAGGGGGTAGTGAGGTCGTTGTATCACTTTGTTAAGAGCTCTGGGGTCTAAACATACTCTAAGTTTGCCTGTCTTTGGCTTCTCAACAATGACGAGTGCGTTCACCCATTCTGTGGGTTCTGTTACCTTACAGATTATGCCGCCTTTCTCCATGCTGTCAAGCTCGTCCCTCAGTTTGCTGCGTAGGGCGATGGGGATTCTGCGTGGCGGGCAGACGACCGGCGTTGCATCTGGTGTGACGCGGAAGGTGCACTCGCCTGGGAACTCTCCTATTCCCTGGAAAACATCTGCATACTCATCCATTATGCTCTGTGATGTGACATTGTTTTCCTCGCTCACAGCCATCACTATTTTTACCAAGTTTAGGTCACGGCATGTTTTCATTGCCATGACTGGTGGGGCGTTTGTGTCAATGACGTAAAAGTCCAGCATCATTGCATTGTCTCTGTACTTACATTTGAGTTTGCATGTGCCTTTCACGCTCAGCGCGCCTCCTCCATATTCAGTGAGTCTGTGTATTGCTGGTTTCAGTGTCACATTTTTGAACAGCGCCTGGAACAGGTTGGTGGGAATAGTATTGGCCTGTGCCCCAGTGTCTAGTTTAAACTTTACCTTCTGTGGAGGTGTGCCAATTCCAACCTCTACGTAAGCCTGCTCGTTGCTTTTTCCGTTGTTCTCTATTGAGATGCAGTCTATGTACAGCTCTGTCTGTTCTCCCACAGCGGTGCTCTCCACTGTAATGTTGTCGAAGTACAGTTCTTCCTGCTCTCTGTCATTGGTGTACTCTTCTGGGTTCTCTCCGACGGCATGTACTGTGCCGCGGTAGTACTTTGTCTGTCCCTGGGAGCTAGACTTGCATACTTTAGCAAAATGATTGAGCTTCTTGCATTTAATGCATTGTTTACCCTTAGCTGGGCAAGTGGCTTTAGCGCCGTGTAGCCCTCCACAATAGCTACACGCCCTGGCGGCGGTGCTAACGTTACCCTCCCTTTGTCTGAAGTTAGCGTTAGCTGCTTTGGGTGCGTTCGGTTTGTAAGTCTTTCTGCCTATTGCGTGCACCGTTTCATGTGTGCTGCCCTGGCCCATAGACTTTAGCGGTTGCTTTGCTAGCTCGTGTGAGCGGGCTACATCTATGGCTTTTTCTAGCGTTAGCTCAGCTCCCTGGCTAAGTAGCTTTTCTCTCACTCTGGGTGAGTTGGTGGCAAACACGATGCGGTCCCTGACCATCTCGTCGGCATTTGGGTAGCCACAGTCTTTGACTAGGAGCTTTAGCTCAGTTACAAATTGTTCGAAGGATTCACTCTCTCCCTGCATCTTTTCATGAAATTTATATCTGGCATAAATCGGGTTTGCTTTGGGGGTGATGTACTCAGTGTACTTATCGTAGTACGTTTCTAGCTTCTTGGCCTGTTCTCCGCTGAGTGTCCAAGTGTTGTGCACATCGCGCCCTTTTTCGCCTATCCAGAGCAGGAGGTAGCTGCATTTCTCCTCTTCGTTCTTCCCGCGCAGGGGGCCCTTGAACATTAGCTCCGTTGTTTGTCGAAATCGTCTCCATGCTTCAGGTAAGGTCGCCGATTCCCAGTCCATCCGTGGAGCTGGAACGCCGTACGAATCCATATTGGGTATTTAAACTCCGCTACTCTGACACCATGTAATGATCTGTGCCCTCTGGCTATGTTAACTTATAACATTAATAAAGCAAGGACGACTTCTCTCGTGCTGGGTGTTTATTCACCGACCGGATTCCGACTCACGTTGTTACGTACATCACGTGACTTTGTTGTGGCGGTACGGAAAGCCGTAAGGGACATTAGCAAATCAACTATTACTAGCAAATATTACAATGGGTAAAACAGGACAATTGGCACAATTCTGACGGGGTAGCAACTTCGCTACTATATATGTATGTGTGTGTGTGTCTTTATATGTGTATGTATGTGTATGTATGTGTATGTGTATATGTATATGATGTTTTCTTTGTAATGTTTTGAATTGGAGTTAAATAAAATTTTGTTAAAAAGAAAAAGAAAAAAAGGACTGACACCGATGCAATGTTTCCAATCTAGTCCTTTTCCGGTGACGTCACTATCAAGGCAGCGGAAGCATTCGTCTGCCGTGCTTCTGGTGGGAAGCTCTTTGCAAAAAAGTAGATCTTTGTGAAAATGACCGTCCCAGCTGTATGTCACAAAAACCAGCAATAAAGCTGCGCTGCTGACGTCAGTGGACTCGTCCAGCTGTATGGCAGAATGTGGGCGCGCCTTTATTGTCTCCAGAAGCTGGCTTCGATGTCATCGCCCCTACCAGCAGTTCTCCTACTCGCTGTGTGGGTCGACAGCGGCACGGTCTGGGTGTCCGTGGACGCTGCCCCCCCAGTATCTCTCGGCACATGTCCGCGGCGCTAGGCCGGACCAGATCCTCTGGTACTGTAGACGCTTTCCTGCTGCACCAGCAGCCGCCAGGGGACTCGCTTCCACAACAGCTTTTGGTTGCGTTGTTAGCGCACTTGCGGCTTCCTGTTGTGCTTGAAGCCCGTCCCGCTTCCTCTGGACATATTCTTTTGGGTTTCCAACACGTCCAGGGTGTTTGTGTTAAGTGTCTCTGCAGATTTGATGGTTTTCATGATCCATCTGAGAGGACTTCACCACGTCCGACACGTTGTGCTTTCGGCTCTGCGTCACTACCTGCCATTGTGAGTCCAAACTTAACGTATTCAGGGGTCGTATTTTCTGACCGCACGCCTCGGCATCTTAGCTGGTGCAGAGGTCTCGCCTCCCTCCATCACCTGCTCTCTTTAAAAACCCAGCCATCGTTTTACTGCAGTGGAAACACAATATAATGCTTGCTTGCGCCCTCCTTAAGGCACCGGAACTAACAGCGACAAGACGTTTGTCTCGAACTGATGACGTTCGAGTCATGTGCAGGTATTTTCATTATTTATTAATCTAAAAAAGGTTGTGTATTTTCATTAAAAATATATATTAACACAAATCCCTGGGCCATTTAGGTATTGTGTAATTAGACGTGAAATCACTACTTGACAGACAAATCTTTTCATTCTGGCTAACTATTTGGGCAGTACCTCCGTGGCCCACTGGGTGGTGCTCTGCGGAGTGGGCCGCGGCCCACCGTCTGAGAATGGCTTCCATAGATCATATCACTCCTGTTCTTCAGCTCCTCCATTGGCTTCCTTTTAAATACCGTATTGACTTCAAGATCCTGCTCCTCACCTTTAAGGCCCTTAATAACCCAGCTCCTTCATATCTTTCTGAACTCCTTCATATCCACACGCCCTCCCGCACACTCACATCCTCTTCTGCTCTCCAATTCACTACACCATCGGCCCGCTTGACTACCATGGGGTCTAGAGCCTTCAGTCGTTCGGCCCCCCACCTTGACTACCATGGGGTCTAGAGCCTTTAGTCGTTCTGCCCCCCCCGCCTTGACTACCATGGGGTCTACAGCCGTCGGTCGTTCGGCCCCCCACCTTGACTACCATGGGGTCTAGAGCCTTCAGTCGTACTGCCCCCCACCTTGACTACCATGGGGTCTAGAGCCTTCAGTCGTTCTGCCCCCCCCGCCTTGACTACCATGGGGTCTACAGCCGTCGGTCGTTCGGCCCCCCACCTTGACTACCATGGGGTCTAGAGCCTTCAGTCGTTCGGCCCCCCACCTTGACTACCATGGGGTCTAGAGCCTTCAGCCACTCTGCCCCCCACCTTGACTACCATGGGGACTAGAGCCTTCAGCCATTCTGCCCCCCCCACCTTAACTACCATGGGGACTAGAGCCTTCAGTCGTTCGGCCCCCCACCTTGACTACCATGGGGTCTAGAGCCTTCAGTCGTTCTGCCCCCCGCCTTGACTACCATGGGGTCTAGAGCCTTTAGTCGTTCTGCCCCCCACCTTGACTACCATGGGGTCTAGAGCCTTCAGTCGTTCGGCCCCCCACCTTGACTACCATGGGGTCTAGAGCCTTCAGTCGTTCTGCCCCCCGCCTTGACTACCATGGGGTCTAGAGCCTTTAGTCGTTCTGCCCCCCCCCGCCTTGACTACCATGGGGTCTACAGCCATCGGTCGTTCGGCCCCCCACCTTGACTACCATGGGGTCTAGAGCCTTCAGTCGTACTGCCCCCCACCTTGACTACCATGGGGTCTAGAGCCTTCAGTCGTTCTGCCCCCCCCGCCTTGACTACCATGGGGTCTACAGCCGTCGGTCGTTCGGCCCCCCACCTTGACTGCCATGGGGTCTAGAGCCTTCAGTCGTTCGGCCCCCCACCTTGACTACCATGGGGTCTAGAGCCTTCAGCCACTCTGCCCCCCACCTTGACTACCATGGGGACTAGAGCCTTCAGCCATTCTGCCCCCCCCACCTTAACTACCATGGGGACTAGAGCCTTCAGTCGTACTGCCCCCCGCCTTGACTACCATGGGGACTACAGCCTTCAGCCACTCTGCCCCCCACCTTGACTACCATGGGGACTAGAGCCTTCAGTCGTTCTGCCCCAACCTTGACTACCATGGGGTCTAGAGCCTTCAGTCGTTCTGCCCCCGCCTATGGACCTCTCTCCCACAAGAAATTCACAACACTGACTCTCTTTCAACCTTCAAATCCCATCTCAAAATGCACCTTTTCAAACTGGCATATTCAGTCTGATCCACGCTTCACTGAGTTTTGTGCAGATGATGATTTTATACTTAACTGGTGTGTTAACTTTTTATTGTCTACCCTGCTTTGTTTTGACTTTATGCTGTCTGGTACAGTGCTGCTTGTTTTTTACTGTGTTCTGTAAGGTGTCCTTAAGTGCACTGAAAGGTGCCCACAAATAAAATGTATAATCATTATTATTATCATTATTATTATTATTATTATTATTATTTCTTTCGTGTTTCCTGTTTTACATCCTGTAGAGCCGGGTCCAAACTATGGACCTGAGGCACTACAGGGCAGATGTCACTTGAGTGACAGTACTCGTTGTAATATGTGGGCTGTTCTGAGTAGGGCGATCTTCTGGACTGCACAGATACGGTTGGTGAACTTTTCCATTCCCTTCTTCATGAGTTCTAGAGCTCCGATGACCACCGGTGTTGTTTCGGTCTTCATTCCCCACATCCTGTTGATTTCAGTCTCCAGGTCTTTGTACTTGGTCAGCTTCTCTGTGACTTTCACTGAGGTGTTTTTTCGGATGGTGTTGCCATGAGGAAATGCTAGCAGGTGGGGGATGCATTGGGACTGGTTCAGCATGAGTGAAAGTGGGAGACTGGTGAGTTTGTGATTCATATGGACTGGTTTGGTGGAGGCACCGAGTAGCTGATTGGGGATGCATGCGGTTAATGCAAAATTGTTGGGTGTGGCAGCTGGCGTGCGAGGTTTGCTCAGGGCCTACATGGTGGGCGGGAGTGGGCATGGGGACTGGTGGGTTCTGCCCGATGGCTTGAGGAGTGTACACAGACGACCAAGGAGGCTGTGTCCCATACATTTGGTGAGGGAGGGGGGAATATGTGGTAGCATGGGGAGTTTGGATTGTGGGTTGTGCGAGCACAGAGCTCTGCGTGCTTGCTTGGGGATATACATTGATGACATGGCAGCCAGTGAAGGGTAAACTACACAGAGTTAACCTGCAGGCGGAGTTCAGCTTCTCCACCTGCGAAGACAATCTGTATTATCAGGAACCACTTACAATATACAATAACGCCATCCTTTGGATGATCTGTAGGATAACAAAAACACAGGGTTATTGTTATACAGTTATAGCCCCCACTGCCCCCCCTCCTAAATATATATGTTCACCTACCAGGTGACATTTATTCTACGCAGTTTGATGTTTATTTTATTCGGCTTATGTTTCATTGGGTTTTGAGTTCCAGGCCAAAGAATTTCATCGCCTGCTGTCTTCCCGTCGTCATGACAACAATAATAACGTGAAACTTTGACGATGGGGTTTGTTTACTTGATGCAGCCCCCCCCCCCAAAAAAAAACAGGGAAAAAAAGACCATTTCCCCTCATCAGAGGTGGAGGAGGGTGCGTCGTGTGCTTCTTCCGGTCACATGGTGGTGGCGCCTCAGCACAACGGCAGAGCGTTAAACCGCCGGTGGAAAATGTGGTGAAAAGGTTGTGTGGTTTTCTAATAAAAGACAACACCTGTTCACTGAGAACGGGGGGGGGGGGTTCACTGAGAACAGCAGGGGGGGTCACTGAGAACAGCAGGGGGGGTCACTGAAAACAGGGGGGTCACTGAGTACAGGGGGGTTCACTGAGAACAGCAGGGGGGGTCACTGAGAACAGGGGGGGTTCACTGAAAACAGGGGGGTCACTGAGTACGGGGGGTGTTCACTGAGAATGGGGGGGGTTCACTGAGAACAGCAGGGGGGGTCACTGAGAACAGGGGGGGGTTCACTGAAAACAGGGGGGGTCACTGAGTACGGGGGGTGTTCACTGAGAATGGGGGGTGGGGGGTGGGGGGGGGTGGCAAAGCGCTGCTTGACAGCTTACTGGTCCAATGCCCCGATGTTTGGCTGCTCTGCTCTAGCTTGGCTTAGCTGCTGCAGATAAAGGAGCGGCACGTGGCCCAGTGGTCAGCACTGTTCCTCACAGCAAGAGGGTCGTGGGTTCGAACCCCAGGCCATCCCAAGTCCGCTCTGTGGGGAGTTTGCATGTTCTCCCCGTGTCTGTGTGGGTTTCCTCCGGGTGCTCCGGTTTCCTCCCACCATCAGAAAGCCATGCATGTTAGGGTTAATACTCCTGCCTGCGCCCCTGAGCAAGGCAGTGGAAGGAAGAAGTGGAGTTGGTCCCCGGGTGCTGCAGCTGCCCCCTGCTGCCGTACAACAGGATGGTTACATGCAGACGACACAATCACTCTATGTATGGACAGAGACAATTAATAAAGTTTCTTCTTCTAAAAAACAACCCTCTACAAGGGCAGTTATGAAGAGGGAAGTCTACCGAGATATGTGGTTCTCCAACCTGGGACCTGTCACCCTAACCTCCCTCTGGCTTTGCTTTTACCCTGTCTGTGTCTTTATCGTAGTCTTTACTGTGACACACTGAGTAGAGTGTGGCTGTAGCAGACTTTTCTACAGGAAGTCCACATGCTGTAACGTCATTCGGTGGAGGAGCCAGTGGTCTGACAGGAGGCGGACCGGTTCCGTCCTGCAGTCAGCAGACAGTGTCTCTGGGTCTCCGTACCATCCGGTCCCTCATCTGGATTCAAACCTTTGTTTCGGTCTCCGCCCCTTTAAGGCCTTGCACATACAAAACTAGACAACGCCTTCAACCGAGCTGTCAATCATTCTGAGGTGCCGCCCCCATCTCTCAATATAAAGCATAAGGGGAGGTTTGAGGACTTGTTAGAAAGGACACGGTCCCCATCTGACCTCTCCAGCCCTCCTCACTTGTCCTCAGCTGAATCAGAGCCGCTAGTTCTCTGGTTGAACCCAGCTCACGTCTCCACACCACAACATGTTTCTCCTGCACAGAGCTGCTCTGAGCTCGCTGTGTTTAGGTGAGTTTCCACCAAACTCAGCACTGAACACACTCAATGACAACATCATTCATCTATGTCTCCATGTCTCTGCAGCGCTGCTCGCCATGGCACAGAAACTGACTCAGGACCAGATATCATGGACCAGTAGACAGAATCAGGAAGTCTCTTTCAGCTGTAAAAACACAGATGGATGTCATAATGGATATGTTTTCTGGTACCAGAAGAAAGAGAGGGAAGGATTCACGTTGATTCTTGATATTGAGCAAAATGATTGTGATGCAACTAAAGGTTATGGTCATCCTCAGCAAAATGATTTCTCAGCTACAAAAACAGACAACGGTTGTGAGTTGGTGATAAACCAAGCCAAAAGTTCTCATTCTGCCACCTACTACTGCGCCTGTTGGAAGTCTGGAAGTTGGCACAGTGAGAGATGATCCCTCCACCCTGTACAAAAACACTGCTTATCAACCAACAAACCCAAAGAAAACACCAGTCAAGTCAGGAAGTGACATCATTTGATCCAGGTGGCGATGTTTCACTTCTCATCTGTGGTACAACACAACGCAGGTGTCATCTAGTTTGTAGAGGAAACAAACCAAGAAAAATGGTTGAATAGTGTTGACAACAGAACATTCCTTAAGCTGACATTTTATATGTGAACTGTCAGAATATAAACAAAGAGAAAGCAGGGAGAAAAATCCGTTTGTGGTGAAACTTCTGTCATTATACAACAACTACCAATCATCTGCTCCATGAACTGTGGCTGTTTTTACACAACGCTGTCGAAAAACTCACCTCCACATCTGACCGTGTTGCTTCAAAACTCACCTCCACATCTCACCGTGTTGCTTCAAAACTCATCTCCACATCTGACCATGTTGCTTCAGAACTCACCTCCACATCTGACCATGTTGCTTCAGAACTCACCTCCACATCTCACCACGTTGCTTCAAAACTCACCTCCACATCTGACCATGTTGCTTCAGAACTCACCTCCACATCTGACCATGTTGCTTCAAAACTCACCTCCACATCTGACCATGTTGCTTCAAAACTCACCTCCACATCTGACCATGTTGCTTCAAAACTCACCTCCACATCTGCCCATGTTGCTTCAAAACTCACCTCCACATCTGACCATGTTGCTTCAGAACTCACCTCCACATCTGACCATGTTGCTTCAGAACTCACCTCCACATCTCACCACGTTGCTTCAAAACTCACCTCCACATCTGACCATGTTGCTTCAGAACTCACCTCCACATCTGACCATGTTGCTTCAAAACTCACCTCCACATCTCACCATGTTGCTTCAAAACTCACCTCCACATCTGCCCATGTTGCTTCAGAACTCACCTCCACATCTGCCCATGTTGCTTCAAAACTCACCTCCACATCTCACCATGTTGCTTCAAAACTCACCTCCACATCTCACCATGTTGCTTCAAAACTCACCTGCACATCTGACCATGTTGCTTCAAAACTCACCTCCACATCTGCCCATGTTGCTTCAAAACTCACCTGCACATCTGACCATGTTGCTTCAAAACTCACCTCCACATCTGCCCATGTTGCTTCAAAACTCACCTCCACATCTGACCATGTTGCTTCAAAACTCACCTCCACATCTGACCACGTTGCTTCAAAACTCACCTCCACATCTCACCATGTTGCTTCAAAACTCACCTCCACATCTGACCACGTTGCTTCAAAACTCACCTCCACATCTCACCACGTTGCTTCAAAACTCACCTCCACATCTGACCATGTTGCTTCAAAACTCACCTCCACATCTGCCCATGTTGCTTCAGAACTCACCTCCACATCTGCCCATGTTGCTTCAAAACTCACCTCCACATCTGACCATGTTGCTTCAAAACTCACCTCCACATCTGAACATGTTGCTTCAAAACTCACCTGCACATCTGCCCATGTTGCTTCAAAACTCAACTCCACATCTGCCCACATTGCTTCAAAACTCACCTCCACATCTGCCCATGTTGCTTCAAAACTCACCTCCACATCTGCCCATGTTGCTTCAAAACTCACCTCCACATCTGCCCATGTTGCTTCAAAACTCACCTCCACATCTGCCCATGTTGCTTCAAAACTCACCTCCACATCTGCCCATGTTGCTTCAAAACTCACCTCCACATCTCACCATGTTGCTTCAAAACTCACCTCCAAATCTGCCCATGTTGCTTCAAAACTCACCTCCACATCTGACCATGTTGCTTCAAAACTCACCTCCACATCTCACCATGTTGCTTCAAAACTCACCTCCACATCTGACCACGTTGCTTCAAAACTCCCCTCCACATCTGCCCATGTTGCTTCAAAACTCACCTCCACATCTGCCCATGTTGCTTCAAAACTCACCTCCACATCTGACCATGTTGCCTCAAAACTCACCTCCACATCTCACCATGTTGCTTCAAAACTCACCTCCACATCTGACCATGTTGCTTCAAAACTAACCTCCACATCTGAACATGTTGCTTCAAAACTCACCTCCACATCTGACCATGTTGCTTCAAAACTCACCTCCACATCTGAACATGTTGCTTCAAAACTCACCTCCACATCTGAACATGTTGCTTCAAAACTCACCTCCACATCTGAACATGTTGCTTCAAAACTCACCTCCACATCTCACCATGTTGCTTCAAAACTCACTCCCACATCTGACCACGTTGCTTCAAAACTAACCTCCACAGCTCACCATGTTGCTTCAAAACTAACCTCCACAGCTCACCATGTTGCTTCAAAACTCACCTACACATCTCACCATGTTGCTTCAAAACTCACCTCCACATCTGCCCATGTTGCTTCAAAACTCCCCTCCACATCTGACCACGTTGCTTCAAAACTCACCTCCACATCTGACCACGTTGCTTCAAAACTCACCTCCACATCTCACCACGTTGCTTCAAAACTCACCTCCACATCTGACCATGTTGCTTCAAAACTCACCTCCACATCTCACCACGTTGCTTCAAAACTCACCTCCACATCTGACCATGTTGCTTCAAAACTCATATGCACATCTGACCATGTTGCTTCAAAACTCACCTGCACATCTCACCATGTTGCTTCAAAACTCACCTCCACATCTGACCATGTTGCTTCAAAACTCACCTCCACATCTGACCATGTTGCTTCAAAACTCACCTCCACATCTGCTCATGTTGCTTCAAAACTCACCTGTACATCTCACCATGTTGCTTCAAAACTCACCTGCACATCTGACCATGTTGCTTCAAAACTCACCTCCACATCTGACCATGTTGCTTCAAAACTCACCTGTACATCTGACCATGTTGCTTCAAAACTCACCTCCACATCTGACCACGTTGCTTCAAAACTCACCTGTACATCTCACCATGTTGCTTCAAAACTCACCTCCACATCTGACCATGTTGCTTCAAAACTCACCTCCACATCTGCCCATGTTGCTTCAAAACTCACCTGTACATCTCACCATGTTGCTTCAAAACTCACCTCCACATCTCACCATGTTGCTTCAAAACTCACCTGCACATCTGCCCATGTTGCTTCAAAACTCACCTGCACATCTGACCATGTTGCTTCAAAACTCACCTCCACATCTGCTCATGTTGCTTCAAAACTCACCTGCACATCTGCCCATGTTGCTTCAAAACTCACCTCCACATCTGACCATGTTGCTTCAAAACTCACCTCCACATCTCACCATGTTGCTTCAAAACTCACCTGCACATCTCACCATGTTGCTTCAAAACTCTCCTCCACATCTGCCCATGTTGCTTCAAAACTCAACTCCACATCTGCCCACATTGCTTCAAAACTCACCTCCACATCTGCCCATGGTGCTTCAAAACTCACCTCCACATCTGCCCATTTTGCTTCAAAACTCACCTCCACATCTGACCATGTTGCTTCAAAACTCACCTCCACATCTGCCCATGTTGCTTCAAAACTCACCTCCACATCTCACCATGTTGCTTCAAAACTCACCTCCACATCTGACCACGTTACTTCAAAACTCACCTCCACATCTGACCACTTTACTTCAAAACTCACCTCCACATCTCACAATGTTGCTTCAGAACTCACCTCCACATCTGACCACGTTACTTCAAAACACACCTCCACATCTGACCATGTTGCTTCAAAACTCACCTCCACATCTGACCATGTTGCTTCAAAACTCACCTGCATATCTGACCATGTTGTTTCAAAACTCACCTGCACATCTGACCATGTTGCTTCAAAACTCCCCTCCACATCTGACCATGTTGCTTCAAAACTCACCTCCACATCTGCCCATGTTGCTTGAAAAATCACCTCCACATCTGACCATGTTGCTTCAAAACTCACCTCAACATCTGAGACCATGTTGCTTCAAAACTCACCTCAACATCTCACCATGTTGCTTCAAAACTCACCTCCACAGCTCACCATGTTGCTTCAAAACTCACCTGCACATCTGCCCATGTTGCTTGAAAAATCACCTCCACATCTCACCATGTTGCTTCAAAACTCACCTACACATCTGCCCATGTTGCTTCAAAACTCACCTGCACATCTGACCATGTTGCTTCAAAACTCACCTCCACATCTGAACATGTTGCTTCAAAACTCACCTCCACATCTGAACATGTTGCTTCAAAACTCACCTCCACATCTGAACATGTTGCTTCAAAACTCACCTCCACATCTGAACATGTTGCTTCAAAACTCACCTCCACATGCTAGTTCTTCCCTATTGCTGGCGATTAGGTCTATGTCATCTACAAAGCGAAGGTTGGTGATTTTTCTTCCGCCGATTGTGAGAGTTGGTTCAAAACCCCCCATAGTGTTGGTGACGATCTCTTCAAGGAATATATTGAAACGACACGTTGGCAGTAAACAACCTTGTCTCATTCCTACTGTTGTAGTGAACCAGTCGCTGTGCTGTCCACTAGCACTGCGCTTTTCAAATCTTTATAAAGAGCTTCGATAACTTGGACAAGGGGTTCGTTGATGTTATGTTTTCTCATGATTTGCCATAGAGCCTGTTGCCACACTGTCGAATGCTTTCTTAAAATCAATAAAGTTGTGATGGAGTTCTCGTTCATGTTCTATAAATTTTTCATAAAGAACCCTCAAACTGATGATTTGCTCGATTGTGCTTCTTCCAGACCTGACACCAGCTTGTTCTTCAGCAAGAATCTGCTCAACTTGTGGTATGATACTCCTGAGAATGGTCCTGAGCATTACCTTGCTCGCATGGCTCATTACACTAATGGTTCTGTCGTTGCTGCATAATTTCAAGTTTCCTTTCTGTGTAAGTGGAATTAGTACCGGAGTAGTCCACTGCGTAGGCCATTTCTTCAGGCTATAAATTTTGTTGTAAGTGCTAAGTAAGATGTCTATAACTTTGTCGCCACCATTTTTGATTAGTTCCGCTGGTATCTTGTCTGCTCCTGGTGCTTTGTCACTTTTCAGATGTTTGATGGCTTCTTCAACTTCGCATCTTAAGATGTGATCTCTGTCTTCTGCGCCTTTACTCTCATCAACTATCAGTTGGTTGTATACTTCCTGATTTTCATTGAGGTCACAATTGTAAAGACCACTGCAGTATTCCGCCCACCTCTTTGCAATCGCTTTTTTGTCTGAGATCAGTTCTCCATTTGTGTCGTTGATAGTATGTATTATTACGTTTTGTTCTGTAGTAAATTTCTTCACTGTTTGGGAAACCATTTTAGTGTTGTTGTGCCTCAGGTTGTTATCAGTACTTCGACATTCTTGTTCAACCCATTCCTCCTTATCTTTCTTCATCACAGCTTTCACTTCTCTGTTACATTTTCTGTCTTCCTCCTTGCATTCTTCAGAGCTGTACTTCAGAGCCTTGGCTTCACATCTTCCATCGCATAGCTTCAATGTTCTATCTTGAATCCATTGATGTTTCTTGGACTTCTTTTTACCTAGTATTTCTAGCGCAGCTCTGTTCATTTCTTCCGAGAACTTTTCGGTCACTTCTTCAACATTATCGAAGTTCCGGAGAGCAGCAAAACGCCCTCCAATTCTGGCTTGGAATTTGTCTTTAACGTTTGCATCTTTTAGTTTTTCAAGATCATATTTGATTCTCCCATTCTTTTCTCTTTTCTGCTTTTTAGCTTTATGTTGACGGTCCTCATCACCAAATCGTGGCCGCTTCCTGTATCAGCTCCAGGAAATGCTCTTGTTTTATTTCTCACAATGCTTGAAACCTTTTCAACGTTGGTATGTAGTCTATTTGGCTGTGGTTTATGCCGTCCGGTGAGTGCCATGTAGTTTTCCGCGAGTTCTTGTGAGGGTGGAGCGCGTTTGCTAGAACCAATTGTTGTTCATGCGCAAACTCTCCAGTGTGTCTCAGGGCCTACTTTGGCATTCCAATCACCCTGCACAATCACAATATCTTTATTTGTTTTTTTTTTATGCAATTTTCAGTTTCTTTGTAGAATTCTTCGATCTCCTCCTCGGTTTGATCTGCCGTAGGTGCATAGACTTGGATAATAGTGATGTTGCCAGACCTTATGACCTTTGTAAGTGACATTCTCTCCCATGTCTTTCCATCTCATCTTTGCGATGCCCAATACATTCCAGTTGTACCTTTCCATTTCGTGGCAGAGTTCTTGTAATTTTCCAGGTTTGTTCAATGTTCTTACGTTCCAGGGCCCTGTGATGAACTCAGATTTCTGTAGCTTTAGATTTGTAGTTTGCTTTTTTTCTTCCTCAATAACATATTTTTCGACTTCACCACAAGAAAGGTTAGTGAAGGACGCGGCCGTTGTTAACCCAGGCCTCGACTAATCCAGTATGGTGATTGAGTTTGGTTGAGTCTTCATTGTGTTTCATTAGGGGGAGTACCTGGTGGTCCCTATCTCCTCTCCAGGTATGGATGGCTGTTGGTTCACAGAGGAACTCATCCGCCCTTTGACAGATTTTGTCTTTAGTCCTGTTGGGTGTCCACACATTCTCCTCACAACAACCCAAGGGTTGAAGTGGGGCGGTCGGTTTAGTCGCTGACGACCCGATGGTTGCGGTTTAATGTCGTACCCAGGACTCAAAAAGTTCCTTCGAGCCGGAGTACAATTAAGATGAATAAATCCATCAGTAACCGAAGAAACAAGGTATCGTATATTTCCTGGAAGGAGTGATAGCTGATATTTATGAAACCAAATTGAAGCATCTTGTGGAAGTGATCAGCAGTAGGCAGAACTTTAGAGCTACCAACAGGTGAAATGCTAATAGGAATTAGACACCTTGTTGACAATTTTCATGACCAACTCTTTGGATGATGTGTGGTCACATTTTTGATAACATTCGATGTTTGGTCCTGCAGGTTATTAGGTACTTTGTTGCACAATTAATAATAATGTCTGTGAATGTTCTCATTCTTCCAGGTCATGGTTATCCAAAGGAGTTGAATCAAGTGCAACTGGACTTGGTATATATCCGCGAAGACGTTTCGCCTCTCATCCAAGAGGCTTCCTCAGTTCGGGCCTTTCTGACTAGACGAAGCTAGTCTGACTGGCTGGTGATGAGACTCAGAATTTATCCTATTTAATAATGATGATGATAATTTTTATTTACATAGCACCTTTCTAAAACAATGTTACAAAGTGCTTCACAAAAAAGAAAAAAAAAACCAAACCAAAACAGATAAAACCAGACAAGGCAGGAATAAGAGTGAGACCAAATAAGAGTAAAAATAAAAACAGTAAAAATAAAAACAAATATCAAACATTTGTAAAAGCTTTCATAAAAAGAAAAGTTTTAAGACGCGTTTTAAAAGAAGCTAGAGACTGAGTTCATCTTAGCTCAGCAGGAGGAGAGTTCCATGGTGTGGGGGCTCTAACAGCAAAAGCCTGCTCACGCTGTGTAACCAACCGAGGCCTGGGAATAACCAGCAGGGCTCCATCTGCAGACCTGGTCGAGGGAGCATATACCAGGTCAACAAATCACACATGTATAAAGGAGCAAGACCATTTAAAGCCTTAAAAGTGAGCAGTAAAATGTTTAAATCAATTCGAAATATAACAGGGAGCCAGTGAAGGGAGGCAAGCGCAGGAGTGATATGGTCATGCCTCCTTGTCCCGGTAATGAGCTGAGCAGCGGCATTTTGTACCAACTGCAGACGGTGGAGGGAGCCCTTGCTGATACCAGAATAAAGTGCATTACAGTAGTCGAGCTGAGAAAAGATAAAAGCATGTACAACTTTTTGCAAATTGGCAATTGATTAAAATGGCGTAATTTTGGAGATTATCTTGAGTTGGAAAAAGCATGACACAACAACATGTTTAATTTGATCATCAAACCTGAGGTTAGCATCAGATATTACCCAGGATTCCTAGCAGCCTGTTTAAGACTACCTGACAGACCACCAAGATTAGTAGCAAACGGATTGATGGAATTTTCGGGACCGACCAGAATGACCTCAGACTTATCATCATTAAATTTAAGAACATTTTTGGACATCCAAGATTTAATATCAGTGAGGCAAGTTGTGAGATTTAATAGGGCGCTAGGATCTGTGGGTTTTAGTGGCATGTATAACTGAGTGTCGTCACCATAAAAATGGTAGAGCGCATCGTGATTTTGAATGATCTGTCCAAGGGGCAGCGTGTATATAGAGAAGAGAAGGGGGCCAAGAACTGAGCCTTGAGGGACACCACAACTCAACTGAGCCACCGAGGAGGTAGAGTTACCCAGAACAACAGAAAAAGTTCTGTTGGTAAGGTAAGAGTGTAATAAGTTAAGAGCCGAGCCATTGATGCCAACCCAAGTCTCTAAGTGATATAGGAGGATGTTGAGATCAACCATGGCAAAGGCAGCACTTAAGTCCAAAAGAGCTAAAATCGAGCAGTCACCTCTGTCTGCATTCATCCGTAGATCACTAGTGACCTTAACTAGAGCTGTCTCAGTACTATGCAGTGCTCTAAAACCAGACTGGAAACAATTAAAAAAAGTGTTCGTATTTGTAACAGTATTTCACCACCACCAGTGGTAAGAATGATTATTAGATTATTGTGATTCACACATTTAGGAGAGGAAAATTTGGGAGCAATACAGCAGGGTAGGGAGACAGTCTCAATGTTATAGACCAAGCTGTCAGTCTGATACTCTACACTATGAGAAAGTCCCTGACTAATCTTCTTAATTAAACTAGTTGACTCCACTGGCTCTCTAATCACCTGCAACCTGCTGAGTGATAAGTCCCTAGTGTCAAACTAAACGTAGACAGCTATCTATTGCCCCTTTTCCACTACATGGTACCGGTTCGACTCGACTCGACTTTTTCGTTTTCCGTTACTGGAAAGTACCGGCATTTTGGTAACTGTTACCACTTTTCTGGTACCACCATTGTCGAGGTTCCAAAAAAAACCGGAAGGGGTACCAGAATCAGTGTAGACCAGCTACACTGAGGGGGTACTGTTACGGTAATGGAAAATGACACTCTGCGAGCCAAGTCGAGCTGGTACCATGTAGTGGAAAAGGGGCATATCTTGTTAAACAAAAGAGTGGTGCCGTCCCCAGTAGGGTGAATGCCGTCCACTTTCAGCAAGACCACATCTCATATCGTGAAGTTTCACCTAGTGAAGTTTCAGGAGGACCACACCTCAACTGCAACAATTCCGACATTCCTACTAATATCCAGCTAACCTTGTCCTCCTCTTCCACTCTCGTATTCTGCCCCCCCGCCAACCATATTTCTATCGTTTCCTTCCCCTCTTTCCTCTCGTTCACAGGGTCCTGAGGGGGCTTGTTGTTGCTCGGGTGCTACGACGGATTCCCTACGAAGCTTCCCCACAACGCAGTGAGCAAGCGGCAGAAGTACAGGAACTACACACATCCATAATTTTTCTTTGCATCATTTGAACTCATCTTGTTGATGGTCTGGTCCTTGCCAGTGTGTGTGTGTGTGTGTGTGTGTGTGTGTGTGAAATACTGAAACATCTCTCAGGTGAAGTGAATGCATGAAAGACTTAAGAGAGAAAAGATGACGTAATCAGAAGAGGAACTCTGAAGTGGAAGATAGTCTTTAATGCTTGTGAAGTGGAATCACGCCTCATCTCGTAGTCCTGTTTTATACAGTAGGAATGCAGGAAACCGCCTCCTTCTCACTCACTGCTCTCCAATAAAGGAAAAGAAAGTCAGATTTGCCCATCTTGACGATATGGACATGAGAGAAATGTGTTTATTTGACACGTGTTCAGTAGTTAGGTTGAGCCGATCAGCGCTGACAGACTGCTTCCCTCCCACAGCTTCATGGTAAAGGATATTTCACTGTGGACGTCAAGCTCTTTGGCCAAGGCACCAGACTGTATGTAACAGGTAAGACCAGCACTACTACACTCCTTGTTTTCTATCGTTTCTTTGTCGGTCCGATGGAAGGTGGAGCAGGTCAAACGAGGCTTTAGCTGTGTTTTCTGGTGCAGGACGGTTCAGGATTCAGACACTCACCCATGACAACGTCAGTTATTCTCTGAGAAATGGTTTTACTGAATCTTTATTCCTCCAAACACCAACCAGAACCCCAAAGCAGAACCCTGCCTTATTATACTGATATTATAAATACACCCTGCCTTATTATACTGATATTATAAATACATTCTGCCTTATTATACTAATATTATAAATACATTCTGCCTTATTATACTAATATTTTAAATATATTCTGCCTTATTATACTATTATAAATACATTCTACCATGTTATATTAATATTATAAATTATTCTGCCTTATTATACTATTATAAATACATTCTACCATATTATATTAATATTATAAATATATTCTGCCTTATTATACTATTATAAATACACCCTGCCTTATTATAGTAAGATTATAAATACACTCTGCCTTATTATACTAATATTATAAATACGTTCTGCCTTATTATACTAATATTATAAATACACCCTGCCTTATTATATTAATATTATAAATACATTCTGCCTTATTATACTAATATTGTAAATATATATGCCTTATTATTACTAATATTATAAATACACTCTACCTTATTATACTAATATTATAAATACATTCTGCCTTATTATACTCATAAATACCATCTGCCTTATTATACTAATCAAAAATATAATTCTGCATTATAATACTAATATTATAAATACACTCTGCCTCATTATACTAACATTATAAATAAACCCTGCATTATTATACTAACATTATAAATACATTATGCCTTATTATACTAATATTATAAATACATTCTGCCTTATTATACTAATATTATAAATACACTCTGCCTTATTATACTAATATTATAAATACGTTCTGCCTTATTATACTAATATTATAAATACACCCTGGCTTATTATACTAATATTATAAATACATTCTGCCTTATTATACTAATATTATAAATATATATGCCTTATTATTACTAATATTATAAATACACTCTACCTTATTATACTAATATTATAAATACATTCTGCCTTATTATACTCATAAATACCATCTGCCTCATTATACTAATCAAAAATATAATTCTGCATTATTATACTAATATTATAAATACACTCGGCCTCATTATACTAACATTATAAATAAACCCTGCATTATTATACTAACATTATAAATACACCATGCCGTGTTATAGTATTATAAATACACTCTGCCTTATTATACTAACATTATAAATACATTCTGCCTTATTATACTAATATTATAAATACAAGCTGCCATATTATACTAATACTGTAAATACACTCTGCCTTATTATACTAATATTATAAATAAACCCTGCCTGATTATACTAATATTATAAATACATTCTGCCTTATTATACTAATATTATAAATACACCCTGCCTTACTATACTAATATTATAAATACACTCTGCCTTATTATACTAATATTATAAATACATTCTGCCTTATTATACTATTATAAATACATTCTACCATATTATATTAATATTATAAATATATTCTGCCTTATTATACCATTATAAATACACCCTGCCTTATTATAGTAATATATAAATACACTCTGCCTTATTATACTAATATTATAAATACATTCTGCCTTATATACTAATATTATGAATATATTCTGCAGTATTATACTATTATAAATACATTCTACCATATTATAGTAATATTATAAACATATTCTGCCTTATTATACTATTATAAATACACCCTGCCTTATTATAGTAAGATTATAAATACATTCTGCCTTATTATACTAATATTATAAATACGTTCTGCCTTATTATAATAATATTATAAATACACCCTGCCTTATTATACTAATATTATAAATACATTCTGCCTTATTATACTAATCAAAAATATAATTCTGCATTATTATACTAATATTATAAATACACTCGGCCACATTATACTAACATTATAAATAAACCCTGCATTATTATACTAACATTATAAATACACCCTGCCGTGTTATAGTATTATAAA
This sequence comes from Lampris incognitus, assembly GCF_029633865.1. Classification (NCBI taxonomy): domain Eukaryota; kingdom Metazoa; phylum Chordata; class Actinopteri; order Lampriformes; family Lampridae; genus Lampris; species Lampris incognitus. Next base: position 63,162 of record NW_026611133.1, on the reverse strand, counting down.
TACACTCTGCCTTATTATACTAACATTATAAATACATTCTGCCTTATTATACTAATATTATAAATACAAGCTGCCATATTATACTAATACTGTAAATACACTCTGCCTTATTATACTAATATTATAAATAAACCCTGCCTGATTATACTAATATTATAAATACATTCTGCCTTATTATACTAATATTATAAATACACCCTGCCTTACTATACTAATATTATAAATACACTCTGCCTTATTATACTAATATTATAAATACATTCTTGCCTTATTATACTAATATTATAAATACAATCTGCCTTATTACACTAATATTATAAATACATTCTTGCCTTATTATACTAATATTATAAATACACTCTGCCTTACTATACTAATATTATAAATACACCCTGCCTTATTATACTAATATTATAAATACATATGCCTTATTATTACTAATATTATAAATACACTCTACCTTATTATACTAATATTATAAATATATTCTGCCCTATTATACTAATATTATAAATACATTCTGCCTTATTATACTCATAAATACCATCTGCCTTATTATACTAATCAAAAATATAATTCTGCATTATTATACTAATATTATAAATACACTCTGCCTTATTATACTATTATTATAAATAAACCCTGCATTATTATACTAACATTATAAATACTCCCTGCCGTGTTATACTATTATAAATACACTCTGCCCTATTATACTAATATTATAAATACACCCTGCCTTACTATACTAATATTATAGATACATTCTGCCTTATTATACTAATATTATAAATACAAGCTGCCATATTATACTAATACTGTAAATACACTCTGCCTTATTATACTAATATTATAAATACACCCTGCCTTACTATACTAATATTATAAATACATTCTGCCTTATTATACTAATATTATAAATACACCCTGCCTTACTATACTAATATTATAAATACATTCTGCCTTATTATATTAATATTATAAATACACTCTGCCTTACTATACTAATATTATAAATACACTCTGCCTTATTATACTAATATTATAAATACACCCGGCCATATTATACTAATATTATAAATACATTCTTGCCTTATTACACTAATATTATAAATACACCCTGCCTTATTATACTAATATTATCAATCCATTCTGCCTTATTATACTAATTTTATAAATACACCCTGCCTTATTATACTAATATTATAAATACACTCTGCCTTACTATACTGATATTATAAATACATTATAAGTATATGTGTGACTGACAGCTTTTAGATGGTAATATTCGAATTCATCTTCTGGTTTTAAAATGGAGGACAAATAAATTCTTGACTTAATCAGAGACAGTCATATGTAATAAACAGGATTCTTCACATTCATCAGAATCAGAATACTTTATTATTCATATTTTTCATTCATCCCAGAGGGGAGAAATACAGTTTATTCAGATTACAAATCACTTTTTTTATTTTGAGATACTTTATTAATCCCCATGGGGAAATTATGCTCTGCATTTAACCATCCTAGCTGTGTAGCTAGGAGCATTGGGCAGCCACCGTGCAGTACCCGGGGACCAACTCCAGTTATTTCTTCCCACTGCCTTGCTCAGGGGCACAGACAGCAGTATTAATCCTAACATGCATGTCTTTTTGATGGTGGGGGAAACTGGAGCACCCGGAGGAAACCCACCGCAGACACGGGGAGAACATGCAAGCTCCACACAGAAAGGACCTGGGATGACCCCCAAGGGTGGAGAAGCCCGGGGTTCGAACCCAGGGCCTTCTTGCTGGAAGGCAACAGCGCTAACCACTGGGCCACCATGCTGCCCAAGTTAATTCTTCTAGTTTATTCTTCTTCTGAATGCAGTTCGTCATTTAATAAATATTCTACCAGTCAATCTTCTGTTTCCAGAGTTGATTTTACAATGATCAGAAACAACTTTAACCACCAGCGGGGACTTGAATAATAATAAGTCAATAAATAAGTACAGGCTTAGTAATTCTCTTAGTTCTTGAGTCAAAGTTAAGAAGGCCACATTGAGCATCTATCCAGGATCCAGATCTGGCTAAAGAGGAACATTTCTGATTGATTAGAGAACCAGTCTGAACACTGATTCTTTCATAAAGATTTGAAGCTCGACTTGTAGATACCTGGAGACCAGCAGAGAGAGCAACATGCACACCGAGTTCAGGCTGGTACACACCAAGTCTTGTAGATACCTGGAGACCAGCAGAGCAACATGCACACTGAGTTCAGGCCGGTACTCACCAAGTCTTGTAGATACCTGGAGACCAGCAGAGCAACATGCACACTGAGTTCAGGCCGGTACTCACCAAGTCTTGTAGATACCTGGAGACCAGCAGAGCAACATGCACACTGAGTTCAGGCCAGTACTCACCAAGTCTTGTAGATACCTGGAGACCAGCAGAGAGAGCAACATGCACATTGAGTTCAGGCCGGTACTCACCAAGTCTTGTAGATACCTGGAGACCAGCAGAGCAACATGCACACTGAGTTCAGGCCGGTACACACCAAGTCTTGTAGATACTTGGAGACCAGCAGAGAGAGCAACATGCACACTGAGTTCAGGCCGGTACTCACCAAGTCTTGTAGATACTTGGAGACCAGCAGAGAGAGCAACATGCACACTGAGTTCAGGCCGGTACACACCAAGTCTTGTAGATACCTGGAGACCAGCAGAGAGAGCAACATGCACACTGAGCTCAGGCCGGTACACACCAAGTCTTGTAGATACCTGGAGACCAGCAGAGAGAGCAACATGCACACTGAGTTCAGGCCGGTACACACCAAGTCTTGTAGATACCTGGAGACCAGCAGAGCAACATGCACACTGAGTTCAGGCCGGTACTCACCAAGTCTTGTAGATACCTGGAGACCAGCAGAGCAACATGCACACTGAGTTCAGGCCGGTACACACCAAGTCTTGTAGATACCTGGAGACCAGCAGAGCAACATGCACACTGAGTTCAGGCCGGTACACACCAAGTCTTGTAGATACCTGGAGACCAGCAGAGCAACATGCACACTGAGTTCAGGCCGGTACTCACCAAGTCTTGTAGATACCTGGAGACCAGCAGAGCAACATGCACACTGAGTTCAGGCCGGTACTCACCAAGTCTTGTAGATACCTGGAGACCAGCAGAGCAACATGCACACTGAGTTCAGGCCGGTACACACCAAGTCTTGTAGATACCTGGAGACCAGCAGAGCAACATGCACACTGAGTTCAGGCCGGTACTCACCAAGTCTTGTAGATACCTGGAGACCAGCAGAGAGAGCAACATGCACACTGAGTTCAGGCCGGTACACACCAAGTCTTGTAGATACCTGGAGACCAGCAGCGCAACATGCACACTGAGTTCAGGCCGGTACACACCAAGTCTTGTAGATACCTGGAGACCAGCAGAGCAACATGCACACTGAGTTCAGGCCGGTACACACCAAGTCTTGTAGATACCTGGAGACCAGCAGAGCAACATGCACACTGAGTTCAGGCCGGTACACACCAGGTCTTGTAGATACCTGGAGCCCAGAAGAGCAACATGCACACTGAGTTCAGGCCGGTACTCACCAAGTCTTGTAGATACCTGGAGACCAGCAGAGAGAGCAACATGCACACTGAGTTCAGGCCGGTACACACCAAGTCTTGTAGATACCTGGAGACCAGCAGAGCAACATGCACACTGAGTTCAGGCCGGTACACACCAAGTCTTGTAGATACCTGGAGACCAGCAGAGAGAGCAACATGCACACTGAGTTCAGGCCGGTACTCACCAAGTCTTGTAGATACCTGGAGACCAGCAGAGCAACATGCACACTGAGTTCAGGCCGGTACACACCAAGTCTTGTAGATACCTGGAGACCAGCAGCGCAACATGCACACTGAGTTCAGGCCGGTACACACCAAGTCTTGTAGATACCTGGAGACCAGAAGAGCAACATGCACACTGAGTTCAGGCCGGTACACACCAAGGCTTGTAGATACCTGGAGACCAGAAGAGCAACATGCACACTGAGTTCAGGCCGGTACACACCAAGTCTTGTAGATACCTGGAGACCAGAAGAGCAACATGCACACTGAGTTCAGGCCGGTACACACCAAGGCTTGTAGATACCTGGAGACCAGCAGAGCAACATGCACACTGAGTTCAGGCCGGTACACACCAAGTCTTGTAGATACCTGGAGACCAGAAGAGCAACATGCACACTGAGTTCAGGCCGGTACACACCAAGGCTTGTAGATACCTGGAGACCAGCAGCGCAACATGCACACTGAGTTCAGGCCGGTACACACCAAGTCTTGTAGATACCTGGAGACCAGCAGAGAGAGCAACATGCACACTGAGTTCAGGCCGGTACACACCAAGTCTTGTAGATACCTGGAGACCAGCAGAGCAACATGCACACTGAGTTCAGGCCGGTACACACCAGGTCTTGTAGATACCTGGAGACCAGAAGAGCAACATGCACACTGAGTTCAGGCCGGTACACACCAAGTTTGCATTTCTTTCAAATCCATCATCGCGAGCCAACAACTCTGAAAAATCACTTAAAGCTACTTGGGAAAAAATGTAGATAATCCAAACCATTCCAGAAACATCCCAGAGTGATGGGTTGGTGGGTCAGCATAATGGACAAAACGTGAGGTCGTGTTTCATTTTTAACGTGCAAACCTGTCACATGGAAACTTTGGACCTGGTGTGCAAAGGCCTTTAAACTCGCGCTATCTTTGATGAAGAAGCAAACAGCCACATCATATTAACAGACACACAGGTACATTAGCAGCACACCAGTACAAATAACCATCTAATAATGACACATGTGGGCTCCTGTAGGTCCATAGAGGCCACTGTATGTGGTCTGTTAAACGTTCTAATGGTTCAAACCTTGACAACAAAGTCAAAAGCTGATTAAAAAAAACAAAAACAAACGATAGCCTCCATATTGAATTAATCAGTGTTTTTATTTGACTAACAGGCAATCCAAAAATGTGACTTGATTTCACTCAAGGACCTCCAGGTCCTGGTCAAGGACCTTCCTCCGGGTGCTCCGGTTTCCTCCCACAGTCCAAAGACATAGGTCAGGTGAATCGGCCTTAATGAGTTGTCCCTAGGTGTGGTTGTGTGTGTGTGTCTGTGTGTGTGTGTGTGTGTGTGTGTCTGTGTGTTGGCCCTGTGATGGACTGGCGGTCTGTCCAGGGTGTCTCCCCGCCTGCCGCCCAATGACTGCTGGGATAGGCTCCAGCATCCCTGAGAGCAGGATAAGCGGCTTGGAGGATGATGGATGGACAATTATGTTTACTGACAAATCCAACCTTCAATTCTCTTAGTCGTGAATAACGAAGCTCGGGGCTGACTGTGTTGGACGATGAAATGAGGTAGAGTCAGTGGAGTTTCTGTCCGAATGTTCTCTGAGGAAAAGTGAAACGAGTCTGGACACAGGCGGCCACATTACTGAGCTCTGGCTGAAAAAAATGAGCCGTCACACTTCATACCTCCAGATAATGTTTGTCTCATAAAAAAAAATGGTTTGATGTGAAGTTTCTTTGAACAACAAATCCAATAAATTCCTCTAAAGGGACCAAAGGTTTCCTCTGATTGGATGTTGGGAAAGAGAACTTTACTGATTGTACTGTTTCCTGGGAGGCAGTAAGGTAGTGGAACAATAACTATTCATGAATCATTTGATCAAGTTCTTCAGTTCTTCTCTTGCATTCCTCTCCTATGACCAGAGGAGGAACCCAGGACGCCCCGTGTGGGTGTCTACCAGGCATCCACAGCTGATGGGAAAGGGAAGTCCACGCTGGTGTGTCTGGTCACAGACATGCATCCAGACCTGGTCAGGATCTCTTGGAAGGCTGAGAGAGAGAGAGGCCAATCAAACACAGTGGAACAGAGAGACCACAAAAGTACCACCAGTATGATCCAGATTAATGAGGAAGAGCTATCACAGATGGACTACACCTGTTCTGTTCAGCACCAAACTGGTATCAAGACTGTGGTCATCAAATCAAGAGGTAGAAAACAAGCCATTGTTCTTCTGGGGTGAAAGGAATTCAGATAGAGAATTATGGGTATCATATGACGTATTACTGATGTCTGAATGGAGTCTTCTCCAAAGTATTGGAGATACTCCATGCAAAGAAAAACAGGAGAAAACACAAGCGATTGCTCTGCAAACCGTGAATCCAGGTCAGCCGGGCATTATGGGAATTCCGACTGGATTGTGGCTTTGACCGGTCAGATTGTTTGGTTGAAACGGTGTGAATGTCATCTAGTGTGTGTGTAGGATTCACATAGAGTGTCTTCTCTGTTCCAGTCTCCTTCCAGTCTGTGTGCAGAGTCAAGCTGGCCTCTGTGGTTTACAGCCTGATGATAGTGAAGAGCATAGTGTACTGCTGTGGACTCTCTCTCCTGCTCATCCACACCAACAAGAGGGGCTGTTGACTGGCTGTTGACTGGCTGTTGTTTGGAGCAGCCGTGACTTCAAACAGGTTGTGGGTCAGATGAAGTTTTCTGCTGTTAGCTTTCTGTCATTAAACAGACGGGGGGATGTTAGTCCATCTATGTGGTGAGTTATTATCATCTGTCAGACGACAGGGCTGGGTTTGCTTTCTTCAGAATTTTCCACTGTTTATTATTTAGTTGTTTTAATTCTAATAAAAAGATTAACATGTAAAATTAATAAGTTAACCTGCTCACTAATTTGAACCGAGCTACATCTAAATACAGCAACGATCAGATATGATTTCTCTTTCGGTTGAATTATCAATTCAAAATAGTTCTCAAAGTAAACACATTTAATTTATATTTTGACTGTGATAAAAAGTGGAATGGTTTTGACACAAGTGTAAAGGACAAAGTTGGACAAAATCCATCCGTTAATTACAAAACCTGTGTAAATATTCGGGAATGTATATAACATTTAGTACATTTCTAAATGAGCTGTTGTGAGGTTTTGATGAGTTGAATGTAATGCTTTATAACGAGTAGCCGTAAACAGTGATTAATAAATGAGTAATAAGACACTTATAAGCTCTTACAACACACTTGGTAACACTAGCAGACAGGTTGGAAATATTAAAAACCGTCTCATTAACGCGTCTTGTAACGCTGTATCTGGTGTCTCCTGCACTGTTCCTCTGAACTGTTCCTCTGAATGTCACCTGTTCCTCTGAGCACTGTTCCTCTGAACACTGTTCCTCTGAACACTGTTCCTCTCAACGTGAACACTGTTCCTCTGAACTGTTCCTCTGAATGTCACCTGTTCCTCTGAACACTGTTCCTCTCAACGTGAACACTGTTCCTCTGAACTGTTCCTCTGAATGTCACCTGTTCCTCTGAGCACTGTTCCTCTGAATGTCACCTGTTCCTCTGAACACTGTTCCTCTAAACGTGAACACTGTTCCTCTGAACTGTTCCTCTGAATGTCACCTGTTCCTCTGAACACTGTTCCTCTCAACGTGAACACTGTTCCTCTGAACTGTTCCTCTGAATGTCACCTGTTCTTCTGAACACTGTTCCTCTGAACACTGTTCCTCTGAACACTGTTCCTCTCAACGTGAACACTGTCCCTCTGAACCCTGTTCCTCTGAAGGTCACCTGTTCCTCTGAGCACTGTTCCTCTTAACACTGTTCCTCTCAACGTGAACACTGTTCCTCTGAACTGTTCCTCTGAATGTCACCTGTTCCTCTGAACGTGAACACTGTTCCTCTCAACGTGAACACTGTTCCTCTCAACGTGAACACTGTTCCTCTGAACTGTTCCTCTGAATGTTACCTGTTCCTCTGAGCACTGTTCCCCTGAACACTGTTCCTCTGAACACTGTTCCTCTCAACGTGAACACTGTTCTTCTGAACTGTTCCTCTGAATGTCACCTGTTCCTCTGAGCACTGTTCCTCTGAACACTGTTCCTCTGAACACTGTTCCGCTGAACGTGAACACTGTTCCTCTGAACTGTTCCTCTGAATGTCACCTGTTCCTCTGAGCACTGTTCCTCTGAACGTGAACACTGTTCCTCTGAACACTGTTCCTCTGAATATGAATACTCTTCCTCTAGACACTGTTCCTCTTGGCATTGTTCCTCTGAACATTGTCCCTCTGAACACTGTTCCTCTGAACGTGAGCACTGTTCCTCTGAACACTGTTCCTCTGAACATGAACACTGTTCCCCTCAACACTGTTCCTCTGGACACTTCCTCTGGACACTGTTCCTCTGAACATGAACACTGTTCCTCTAAACACTGGTCCTCCGAAAACGAATACTGTTCTGCTGAACACTGTTCCTCTGAATATGAATACTCTTCCTCTAGACACTGTTCCTGTGGACATTGTCCCTCTGAACACTTCCTCTGGATACTGTTCCTCTGAACACTGTTCCTCTGAATATGAATACTCTTCCTCTAGACACTGTTCCTCTTGGCATTGTTTCTCTGAACATTGTCCCTGAACATTGTTCCTCTGAACGTGAACACTGTTCCTCTAAACACTGGTCGTCCGAACATGAATACTGTCCCTCTGAACACTTCCTCTGGACACTGTTCCTCTGAACACTGTTCCTCTGAACACTGTTCCTTTGAACACTGTTCCTGTGGACACCGTTCCTGTGGACACTGAGCACATCAGCACCTGTCCTGTCCTAAACTGTTCTGAATTTGTCTTGTGTTTCTTGTAATGCTATTATCAATAATTATTCAAAGATTGCAAGATAGTTATCAATATTTCTAAGCCGTCTGCTAATGTTAACAAGTGTGCTGCGATGCATTGATCACTGTTTATTATAGAGAATGACCAATTTGATTTTGATTTTGATGTAATGTTTCTTGGACTGTCGTCTTTTTAAAATCTCACCTTACAGACTGGATTTAGTAAATGTGTCCCTCCATAAAAAGAATCGGGTGTTGTCCAAAAGCAGGTATAAATAACCCCTGACGCACAGTTTTGGACATGGAAGTAGCTTGCTGTTGGCAGGTGTAGTTGCTTCGTTCTGAGAAGATTATTTTGTTGAAGACTGACATGAACCTGATCAGACTGGAATCTGCTGGATTGAGGTTGTTTGTATTTTTTCTAGTTTAGCGACGTGTTGGTTCTTCTGACAAAACAAATGAACGCAACAAAAACATAATCAGAAATCCTTGAATGAGTTGCCAGACTTCCTTTCTTACATTTTAGATATCATTTTGACTCTTTTCCATTTGGAGTCATTTGCTTCATTTGCATATTAAGTTTTCACATTAGAGGGCTTCATCATCGTTAACAAGTGTGTTTGGATGCATCATATTCTTTTGCTTCGTGTAGAGTTCGTTGTATGAAATACTCTATGAATAAAGTTTGACTCATTACTTCTGACTGTTTTGTGTGTCAGATTAACCCTCTCAGTGCCCCGAGGTCACACCAGGACAGTGTGGAGACACGTTTCCTGTCTCTGTGCACCACTTCCTGCTGCACTGACTGATAATGTAACTCCACCTCCACTCTTCCGTCCTCCGAGAGAGAGTAGACAGACAGACAGACAGACAGACAGATAGACAGACAGATAGACAGACAGACAGATAGATAGATAGATAGATAGATAGATAGATAGATAGATAGATAGATAGATAGATAGATAGATAGATAGATAGATAGATAGATAGATAGATAGATAGATAGATAGATAGATAGATAGATAGATAGATAGACAGACAGACAGACAGACAGACAGACAGACAGACAGACAGACAGACAGACAGACAGATAGATAGATAGATAGATAGATAGATAGATAGATAGATAGATAGATAGATAGATAGATAGATAGATAGATAGATAGATAGATAGATAGATAGATAGATAGATAGATAGATAGATAGAGAAGAGGCTTTTCCATTGAGGAGAGGACCATCCTCCCGAAATGTTTAGCGAAAAATAAACTTGAGGAAAATAAATGCACGTAAATTTAACATACTAATCTGTTAAAATACTGGTATTGCCATTCCCCCTTTGCAGTCACAAAACTCGTCGCCCCATGTTAAAATACCGACAGCGCCCGCTACTGCAACTGAACATGACTGTACAGAGGTCCGACCTCCCCAAGCCTCCCGCTGATGTCCATTATAAACGGCTGTTACCCCAGCTGCTCTGAGTCCTGGCTGTCAACATGGGGGTGAGTGAGCGGTAGAAAAGGAGGACAAACCTCCCTTTGGGCGGGGCTAGGCCGAGCCTCCGAACATCACTGAACCAATCAGTGGAGCTGACTGGGCTGGTGACTACCCAATCAGAGTTTTAGGGAGGGGCTTATCAATGATATCGCGCAAGAAACTTGTTTTGGTCATCTGTTATTGGCCACAACACGTAAAATTATGCTTCAACGGAGGACATCGTCCCTAATATAATATAATATAATATAATATAATATAATGTAATGTAATATAATATGATATGATATGATATGATATGATATGATATGATATGATATGATATAATATAATATGATATAATATAATATGATATGATATGATATGATATGATATGATATAATATAATATAATATGATATAATATAATATAATATAATGTAATGTAATATGATATGATATAATATAATATAATGTAATGTAATATAATATGATATGATATAATATAATATGATATAATATAATGTAATATAATATAATATAATATGATATAATATAATATAATGTAATATAATATAATATGATATGATATAATATAATATAATACAATATGATATAATATAATATAATATGATATAATATAATATAATATAATATAATATAATATACTACTACTACTACTTTCGGCTGCTCCCGTTAGGGGGCGCCACAGCGGATCATCCGTTTCCATTTCTTCCTGTCCTCTGCGTCTTCCTCTGTCACACCAGCCACCTGCATGTCTTCCCTCACCACATCCATAAACCTCCTCTTTGGCCTTCCTCTTCTCCTCTTCCCTGGCAGCTCCATATTCAGCATCCTTCTCCCAATATACTCAGCATCTCTCCTCCACACATGTCCAAGCCATCTCAATCTTGCCTCTCTTGCTTTGTCTCCAAACCGTCCAACCTGAGCTGTCCCTCTAATATAATCGTTCCTAATCCTGTCGTTCTTCGTTACTCCCAGTGAAAATCTTAGCATCTTCAACTCTGCCACCTCCAGCTCCTCCTCCTGTCTTTTCGTCAGTGCCACTGTCTCCAAACCATATAACATAGCTGGTCTCACAACCATCTTGTAAACTTTCCCTTTAACTCTTGCTGATACCCTTCTGTCGCAAATCACTCCTGACACACTTCTCCACCCACTCCAACCTGCCTGCACTCTCTTCTTCACCTCTCTACTGCACTCCCCGTTACTTTGGACAGTTGACCCCAAGTATTTAAACTCAAATGCCTTTGTCACCTCCACTCCTTGCATCCTGACCATTCCACTGTCCTCTCTCTCATTCACGCATAAGTATTGCGTCTTGCTCCTACTGACTTTCATTCCTCTTCTCCCCAGTGCATACCTCCACCTCTCCAGGCTCTCCTCCACCTGCACCCTACTCTCGCTACAGATCACAATGTCATCCGCAAACATCATCGTCCATGGAGACACCTGCCTGATCTTGTCCGTCAACCTGTCCATCACCATTGCAAACAAGAAAGGGCTCAGAGCGGATCCTTGATGTAGTCCCACCTCCACCTTGAACCCATCTGTCATTCCAACCACACACCTCACCACTGTCACACTTCCCTCATACGTATCCTGCACCACTCCTACATACTTCTCTGCAACTCCTGACTTCCTCATACAATACCACATCTCCTCTCTCGGCACCCTGTCATAAGCTTTCTCTAAATCTACAAAGACACAATGCAACTCTTTCTGGCCTCCTCTATACTTCTCCATCAACATTCTCAAAGCAAACATCGCATCTGTGGTGCTCTTTCGTGGCATGAAACCATACTGCTGCTGCTGATCATCACCTCTCCTCTTAACCTAGCTTCTATTACTCTTTCCCATATCTTCATGCTGTGGCTGATCAACTTTATACCTCTGTAGTTGTTACAGTTCTGCACATCGCCCTTGTTCTTGAAAATCGGTACCAGTATGCTTCTTCTCCACTCCTCAGGCATCCTCTCACTTTCCAGGATTGTGTTAAACAATCTAGTTAAAAACCCCACTGCCATCTCTCCTAAACACCTCCATGCCTCCACATAATGTCATCAGGACCAACTGCCTTTCCATTCTTCATCCTCTTCATAGCTGCCCTCACTTCCTCCTTGCTAATCCACTAAACTTCCTGATTCACTATCCCCACATCATCCAACCTTCTCTCTCTCTCATTTTCTTCATTCATCAGCCCCTCAAAGTATTCCTTCCACCTTCTTAGCACACTCTCCTCGCTTGTCAGCACATTTCCATCTCTATCCTTCATCACCCTAACCTGCTGCACATCCTTTGCAGCTTGGTCCCTCTGTCTAGCCAATCGGTACAAGTCCTTTTCTCCTTCCTTAGTGTCTAATCTGTCATAAAACTCACCATACGCCTTTTCCTTTGCCTTTGCCACCTCTCTCTTTGCTTTACGCTGCATCTCCTTGTACTCCTGTCTACTTTCTTCATCTCTCTGACTATCCCACTTCTTCTTTGCCAACCTTTTCCTCTGTATAATTTGCTGTACTTCCTCATTCCACCACCAAGTCTCCTTGTCTTCCTTCCTCTGTCCTGATGACACACCAAGTACCTTCCTAGCTGCCTCCCTCACTATTTCTGCAGTGGTTGTCCAGCCATCTGGCAACTCTTCACTACCACCCAGTGCCTGTCTTAACTCCTCCCTGAACTCCACACAACAGTCTTCCTTCTTCAACTTCCACCATTTGATCTTCGGCTGTGTCTTCACTCGCTTCCTCTTCTTGGTCTCCAAAGTCATCCTACAGACCACCATCCGATGCTGCCTAGCTATGTTCTCCCCTGTCACCACCTTGCAGTCTCCAATCCCTTTCAGATTGCGCCTTCTACATAAGATATAGTCCACCTGTGTGCACTTTCCTCCACTCTTGTACGTCACCCTGTGTTCCTCCCTCTTCTTGAAATATGTATTCACCACAGCCATTTCCATCCTTTTCGCAAAATCCACCACCATCTGTCCTTCCACATTTCTCTTCTTGACTCCATACCTTCCCATCACCTCCTCATCACCTCTGTTCCCTTCACCAACATGTCCATTGAAGTCGGCTCCAATCACCACTCTCTCCTCCTTGGGTACCCTCTCCACCATGTCGTCCAACTCAATCCAGAATTCTTCTTTTTCATCCATCTCACACCCAACTTGCGGGGCATATGCTCTGATAACATTCAGCAATAAACCTTCAATTTCCAGCTTCATACTCATCACTCTGTCTGACACTCTCTTCACCTCCAGCACACTCTTGACATACTCTTCCTTCAGAATTACCCCTACCCCATTACTCCTCCCATTCACACCATGGTAGAAGAGTTTGAACCCACCTCCGATACTCCTGGCCTTACTCCCCTTCCACCTGGTCTCTTGCACACACAGTATGCCTACCTTTCTTCTTTCCATCATATCAGCCAGCTCTCTCCCTTTACCAGTCATAGTGCCAACATTCAAAGTTCCAACTCTCACCTCCACATGCCTACCCTTCCTCCTCTCTAGCTGCCTCTGGACATGCTTTCCCCCTCTCCTTCTCCTTCGCCCAACAGTAGTATAGTTTCCACCGACACCCTGCTGGTTAACAGTACCGGTGGCGGTCGTTGGTAACCCGGGCCTCGACCGATCCGGTATGGAAATCTTATTTATGATCCGCATATTTGATTTGGCAAAGATTTTACGCCGGATGCCCTTCCTGACGCAACCCTCCCCATTTGTCCGGGCTTGGGACCGGCACTAAGGATGCACTGGCTTATGCATCCTCAGTGGCTGGGTTATAATATAATATAATATAATATAATATAATATAATATAATATAATATAATATAATATAATATAATATAATATAATCAATCAACAAACGGAACACAATATTGACATCTGGTCAGAAAGGCACGAACTGAGGAAGCCTCTTGGATGAGAGGCGAAACGTCTTCACGGATATATACCAAGTCCAGTTGCACTTGATTCAACTCCTTTGGATATTGTACTTGAGGTTTACGAACTGGCAGTAGACCCTTTTATGGCCTACGTCACGCATAGTATGCGCGCGCATTTTAGCAGCAAATGAGACAACTTCCCCATCGCCAATCAATGCAGAGTGCAAGTGGATTTTTGATCGATTGACATTTACATTTTTAAAATGTCATCTTGTTGTGTTGAGGGTTGCCAGAACAGGTCTAGCAAAACTAAAGGTGTTCATTTCTACCGCAGTCCATCGGGGAAAAGACCGCTCAATGATTGTGGCTACCAGCAATAAAACGAGTCCAGATAAATACATAAGTGGCAATCATAACAAATAGAAGTTATATTGTACCATAAATAAGAGGTCACAGCATACAGCTGTATGGTCGCAAATAATAAAATCCATTTTTGCTGCCAAAATGCGCGCATACTAAATCACGTGGTCACTGTTTACCAACTGTGGAGGGTCTGTAAAGTGATGGAGTCATACAGTAGCATATTACAAAAGAAATGATAACATGCACAATGCAAACTACAAACCCCAACTCCAGTGAAGTTGGGACGTTGTGTAAAACATGAATAAAAACTGAATACAATGATTTACAACTCCTTTTCCACCTATATTCAAGTGAATACACTACAAAGACAAGATATTTAATGTTCAAACTGATAAACTTTATTGTTTTTTGCAAATATTCCCTCATGTTGAATGTGATGCCTGCAACACGCTCCAAAGAAGCTGGGACAGGGGCAACAACAGACTGGGAAAGTTGAGGAATGCTCAGAAACCACCTGTCTGGAACATTCCACAGGGGAACAGGTTAACTGGAAACAGGGGAGGGTCATGATTGGTATAAAAGGAGCATCCCTGAAAGGCTCAGTCGTTCACAAGCAAGGATGGGGCGAGGTTCACCACTTTGTGAACAACTGCCTGACTAAATAGTCCAACAGTTTAAGAACAACGTTTCTCAACGTACAACTGCAAGGAATTTAGGGATTTCATCATCTCCAGTCCATAATATCATCACAAGATTCAGAGAATCCAGAGAAATCTCTGCACGTAAGCGGCAAGGCCCAAAACCAACACTGAATGCCCGTGACCTTCGACCCCTCAGGCGGCACTGCATTAAAAACCGACATCATTGTGTAAAGGATATTACCACGTGGGCTCAGGAGCACTTGGGAAAACCATCGTCAGTTAACACAGTTGGTCGCTACATCTACAAGTGCAAGTTAAAACTCTACCATGCAAAGCCAAAGCCAGATATCAACACCACCCAGAAACGCCGCCGGCTTCTCTGGCCCGAGCTCACCTGAGATGGACTGACGCAAAGTGAACAAGTGTGCTGTGGTCTGACGAGTCCACATTTCACATTGTTTTTGGAAATCATGGACGTCGTGTCCTCCGGGCTAAAGAGGAAAAGGATCATCCAGATTGTTCTCAGCACAAAGTCCAAAAGCCAGCATCTGTGCTGGTATCGCCCATTGTGGCCAACTTATATATGGAAGAGGTAGAACACAGAGCCCTGAACTCCTTCAGAGGAACACCTCCGAGCCACTGGTTCAGATATGTGGACGACACATGGGTCAAAATCCAAACACAAGAGGTGCAAGCGTTTACCAAACACATCAACTCAGTAGACAAGAACATTAAGTTCACAAGGGAAGACGTAAAGAACAACAGTTTGCCCTTCTTGGACTGTGACGTCCACATTGGGGAAGACAGGAGCCTCCACATTGGGGTTTACAGGAAACCTACTCACACAGACCAATATCTACTTTTCGACTCACACCACCCTCTGGAACACAAACTGAGCGTCATCAGAACTCTGCAACACAGAGCTGACAATGTGCCCAGCAGCACTCAGGCCCATCGAGAAGAACACAAACACCTGAGGGGAGCTTTAAAAACCTGCGGCTACCCCAGTTGGACCTTTGTGAAAACTGCAACACGTTCCAGAAAGACCAACCAGGTGAGCGACGAGGAGAAAAGGAACAGAAGGAATAGCACAGTCATCCTGTATGTTTCTGGGGTCTCCGAGAAACTCAGGAGAACTTTCAACAAACACCGCATCCTGGTATACTTCAAACCCAGCAACACACTCCGACAAAGACTGGTTCATCCCAAAGACCGTGTACCACACACCCGGAAAAGCAGTCTGGTGTATGCTGTACAATGCAGTGAGGATTGCACTGACCTATACATAGGAGAAATCAAACAACCACTACACAAACAGATGGCCCAACACAGAAGGCCAAACTCCTCAGGACAAGACTCAGCAGTCTATCTACACCTAAAGGAGAAGACACACTCCTTCCAGGACAGCAACGTACACATTTTGGACAGAGAAGATAGATGGTTTGAAAGAGGGGTGAAGGAAGCCATCTATGTGAAACTGGAAAAACCATCCCTCAACAGAGGAGAAGGTCTGCTACACCAACTATCTCCCACTTACAATGCCGTCCTTTCATCTCTACCCAGGAGACTCAAGAAGCCTAGCCTCCTAGAACAACAGTCGCTCACTAACGGCTCCAACCACTCTCATGACCACTGAACAATGAAGTCGAGACTAACACCCCCAACCACCGTCGCTGCTAAACAAATGCAAATCAATAGCTCCGATGGCGACGGGCGCGGCTGGACATCGGAGCACAGGAGAGCCCCTCATATCTATGGCTCTGTTAGCGATGGGCGTTGCTAAACATCGGGACACAAAGAGCCATGGACATCCATAGCTCTGATAACGACTCCTAGAGGATAAATGCTGAGTCTCATCACCAGCCAGTCAGACTAGCTTGGTCTAGTCAGAAAGTCACGAACTGAGGAAGCCTCTTGGATGAGAGGCGAAACGTCTTCACGGACATATACCAAGTCCAGTTGCACTTGATTCAACTCCTTTGGAGAACCATGACCTGGATGAAGGAGAACATTCACAGACATGATAGGACGGAAGGGCTGGCCTGAGGAGGGCATCAAACATGCTGGTGTTTCTAGCGCACACTTCACCGCAGCTAAGAAAGGTAACGATACACTGTACCTTGGTCTGTTGTAGGTATGGATATGTGCCTCCAGCTAAGCTCCGCCCACAAAAACCGCCACTGTGTTTACGAACAGAAAAGGGGTCTATAAACCTTCCATTTATTCGGTCATTTTTGTGAAATGGGGGGGGCGGCGGACGAGGAGGACGAGAGAACAGAATCAGACAAGCCACCAGCATAAAAGAAAACACCATTTAGAAGGTACAAGTCAGACTGGGCAAAGGGAGAACTTGTGTGAATGGGTCAGGCTGACCCAAGGACACCCGTTCTCCGCCATGTGTATTTCATGTTCAGCCAAAATGCCAGTTACATGTGAAGGGAACGGGACTGGAAAACCACGCAAAAACAAAGAAGCAACAGAATTTTGCATCAAGCAAACGCAAAACTATAGCTATTGCAACCTTTACGACAAACAAGGCTGACCGGAGGAGGACAGGGTAGCGGCTGCGGGGCTTGCCAGTGTATACCACGGAGTGACTCGTGGCCACAGCTACTCATCCACGGATTGTGGCAATAAAGTCATTGTAAAGATCTTTCATGATTCAGTATTGCCACAGAAATGTCAGGTGGAAGAAGAGCAAGCGAAGCTTTAGTCCAGAATGTGCCAGCACCTTCCAGCCAGGAGCGTTTAGCCACAGAACGGAAACAGAGCCCACACTTGGCTGTCTGTTCTGACGCATCACATTTGGGCAACGCCAAACTATATCCATGCACAGTCCAGTACTTCCACGACGACGAGGGTGTTAAATATGGACCAATGGAATTTCACGATGACCCCCATGAAACGAGCAGCGCTATCTACGAACAAATTGTGGACGTCACAGAAACAAATGGCCTGTCTGTCAGCCAGACTAGTGCATATGGAGCTGACAATGCATCTGCAGATTTTGGCAAGCATAATTCAGCTTTTCAGAAACTGAAAGAAGTCGGTCCACACGCCGTAAAGGGCAACTGCAAATGCCACTTGATCCACAACACCCTGAAAAACGCGAGTGCACTGTCCTAAAATCTACAGCGAGTTCTCATGCTCAGCCAAAAAAAGCAGAATCTCTGAAAGAGTTTTGTGAGTTTACGTCAGTAGACTACAAAGAGATACCGAGGTATGAACGTACCAACCCGTTGGTTACCTCTGTTGCCTGCAATTCCGCGGATCTTGGAGTGTTGGCCTGCCCTGGAGTGTTATTGCTGGTCACTGGGAAAGAAGACTTGTCCTGACATCATCTGGAAGGCTATGTGCAGAAGTGGTGCTGATGCTGCCGACAGCAGCGACGACGATGAAGCCACGAGTCTTGAATGTGTCCTGTTGCTCATGCACAACGCCATGCAGGAGTTTGACAGCGCAATACGGAAGTTGGAAAGCGAGAGCGCTGCTCTACTGGATGTCCACGGAGCGATGAGCCGGTTGCGCAGCCAATTAATCTCACGCCGTGCAGGCAGATTTTATGGTAGTAACACCAAGCAAGCACTCCGAAAACGGAGTGCAGGAGAACAGACGGCGCTCGCAACACTGGCCGACAGCTTCTCTGGAAAGGCTGTTCTGTCCCCAGAGGCAGACTTTGATTTTGAGGATCCAGTTATGTCTAATGGTAGCTGTCTGCGACTGAGTGGTGGTCCAGTGGATGCACTCGAGCGACTGGTCGTCAAACTAGGTCTGGGCATTGATGAAGACAGACTGTATCAGGACTACACTGTTCTGAACTCTGTATTTGAAAGCATCCCAGAAGAGGTGGCACCAGACAAGAAATGGGCATTTTTTTTGCAACAAGGAGAACGGAGCAACTGCATTGCTCCAAGTGGCGTCTTTTGTTTTGTCTGTCCCCGTCAGCAACGCCTATGCTGAGTGTGTATTTAGCCACACGGAGCGTGTCTGGTCAGATAACAGGAACAGGATGTCAGTAGTTTGGTCAAAGCAGAACTTCAAGTCAGACTAATCTTCAAAGTGTCATGCTTGGAGTTTAAACCATTCATCAAGGGACAGCAGAGACTCCTACAGGCAGCAAAGAGGAATGACAAGTACATATGGAAAAAGAGGTGAGAAATGTCAGTGTTAGGTTTCCCAAATTCATGGAAGTTGTTTATAAAATCTATTAGGCTATAATACACCTAATCATGTTTCCCTATGTATTTTCTAAATCTGTATTTAATGTAGAAAGGCACAGCAGCAGGCGTCCAGACTGAGTGCAACTGCGTCAGGGTCAGGCTGTGGGGTCAGGCAGTGCGTCAGGGTCAGGCTGTGGGGTCAGGCAGTGCGTCAGGGTCAGCCAGAGCGTCAGCGTTATTCAGTGCGTCAGGGTCAGGCAGTGCGTCAGGGTCAGGCAGTGCGTCAGGGTCAGCCAGTGCGTCAGGGTCAGCCAGTGCGTCAGCGTTAGCCAGTGTGTCAGCGTTATTCAGTGCGTCAGGGTCAGCCAGTGCGTCAGGGTCAGGCAGTGCGTCAGGGTCAGCCAGTGCGTCAGCGTTAGCCAGTGCGTCAGGGTCAGCCAGTGCGTCAGGGTCAGCCAGTGCGTCAGAGTCAGCGAGTGCGTCAGCGTTATTCAGTGCGTCAGGGTCAGGCAGTGCGTCAGGGTCAGGCAGTGCGTCAGGGTCAGCCAGTGCGTCAGCGTTAGCCAGTGCGTCAGCGTTAGCCAGTGCGTCAGGGTCAGCCAGTGCGTCAGCGTTAGCCAGTGCGTCAGCGTTAGCCAGTGCGTCAGGGTCAGCCAGTGCGTCAGCGTTATTCAGTGCGTCAGGGTCAGGCAGTGCGTCAGGGTCAGGCAGTGCGTCAGCGTTAGCCAGTGCGTCAGCGTTAGGGTCAGCCAGTGCGTCAGGGAGAGCGTCTGCGTCAGGACAAATATAGGTAAGAGAGGCAATAGGGACTCCTACAAATGTTAACATAGTATATTTGCAAATATGGTTTCACCCCCCGCGCCGCGCGTCGAATGCCCCGGTTTTTCACAAATCAACGGCGGCAACCTGAGGCAGGCTGACGTGAGTGCGGGGGCGCTGGCGTCCCGGTGCCAAATGCCCCCACTAAAGCCAACTGCTGTGGTTGCTGGAAGTGGACCGCTGGGGGGCGCTGGCATCGCCGTGCCAGGTGATGCCGTGACACCGCACATGAGTTCAGTTACAGGAGTTATGTTTTATGTTCGCTCAGAGAGAGATGAGCAGAGAGAAAGCCGCTTTGTTTTGCCGTTGCTCAGGTTACTTCTCCATATTTAACCCATCCTGTTGTATAGGAGAGGTGGGCAGCTGTGGCGCAGCGCCCAGGGACCAACTCCACTTTTCTTTTTCCTATATCCTTACTCAGGGGCACAGGCAGGAGTATTAACCCCAGCATGCATGTCTTTTTAGATGGTGGGAGGAAACCCACACAGACACGGGGAGAACATGCAAACTCCACATAGAAAGGACCGGGAACGGCCTGGGTTCGAACCCGGGACCTTCTTGCTGTGAGGCAACAGTGCTGACCACTGGGCCACCGTGCTGCTCCTTTATTTGCAGCAGCTAAGCCAAACTAGAGCAGAGCAGTGAAACATCGGTGCATTGGACCAGTAAGCTGTCAAACAGCGCCCCCCCCCGTACTTTACTTCAGAAGGAAAGAACGTTCTGGACCAAAAACGGCTTCATACATGAAGGAGTCCTGGTTCAGTGTGCCCCCTGGTGGCTTAATCAAGTACAACATCAAGTATGACCTGTCCCTCGTTACTGGCATATCAACTGAACGTCACGCAAAAAGTAGAGTGAAAAACTCCCCAAGATGAAGCGAATTAACTCTTCTTTTGTGTGATTGGTGTTGTGTGTTTGGTTTTGTATGTTTGGTGTTGTGTGTTTGGTGTTGTGTGATTGGTGTTGTGTGTTTGGTGTTGTGTGTTTGGTGTTGTGTGATTGGTGTTGTATGTTTGGTTTTGTGTGTTTGGTGTTGAATATTTGGTTTTGTGTGTTTTGTGTTGTGTGATTGGTGTTGTATGTTTGGTTTGTATATTTGGTGTTGTATGTTTGGTTTGTATGTTTGGTTTTGTGCGTTTGGTTTGTATGGTTGGTGTTGTATGTTTGGTTTGTATGTTTGGTTTTGTGTGTTTGGTGTTGTGTGATTGGTGTTGTGTGATTGGTGTTGTATGTTTGGTTTGTATGTTTGGTTTTGTGCGTTTGGTTTGTATGGTTGGTGTTGTATGTTTGGTTTTGTGTGTTTAGTTTTGTGCGCTTGGTTTTGCACTTGGGAATCTTGTAAATGAGCTGTCAGATGTCAGCGGGACTGCCTGATTAAATGGAGGACTCGTTGAGTCCACTTGCAGACGGAGCAGGCCAGAACATCTACCTGCAGCTTGACAAGAGATGTGTATTTGTAGTCAGGTGTGAAACATTCTGATTCATTATGATCGGATCAGAGAGTAACACAACTCTCTGAAATTCTGCACATCAGCAAAGGGAGTTTGTGATTATGACAGTATGAAAGAGGTAGTGGTGCCAGTACACAGCACACAGTAGCCATGCTGCAGGGCACCGCAGGGGGCCTAGGCTAGATGGTTGCATCACATGACGACAGACAACCAAGGAATCATGTCCAGACTGCATGAAGGTGTGCTAGCTTCTTAATATGAACATGCCAGACAGAAAACCGAGGCTCGATCTCGCGACGGCTTAATACATCCTGAATCCGGTAACATTCATTTCAGACGAGCACATTACATCACATCTTACGTCAGGAAGAACGGACTTCAGATGAGGCCAGTTCAGACTAAGTCAGATAAAATAATCAGATAAACCCGGTCTCTGTAGACTCTGTTTCCACACTGGACAAGAGGGAAAACTGACGTCATGTGTTCTTCACTGGAAACGAAGGAAGACTGAGAGGCCTAACTGCCGAGAAACCACCTGGAGCTGAACTGGTAACCCTGTTAAAGCGAGCAAACACGGAATTAGCTTTACTGCTAGCTGTTGCTGTGACCAGACACCTGTAGTCCTGTAGCCTTTCCATTTCTCAGCACAACTCCACCTTCTCTTTCCACACAACCATGTTCTCTCCATATTCTTCTGTCGTCACTCTCAGCAAACTTCAGGTTTGTACTTTGTACTTCAGGTTTGTCTCTGTGTTCAAAAGCCCCCCCCCTTTTCTCCCCGATTCTACCTGTCCAATTACCCCACTCTTCCGGTTGTTCCGGTCTCTGCTCCACCCCCTCTGCTGATCTGGGGAGGCCTGCAGACTACCACACACCTCCTCCCATACATGTGGAGTCACCAGCCGCTTGTTTTCACCCGACAGTGAGGAGTTTCACCAGGGGGATGTAGCGCTATTCCCCTCAGTTCCCCCTCCCCCCTGAACAGGTGCCCCGACCGACCAGAGGAGGCGCTAGTGCAGCGACCAGGACCCATACCAACATCCGGCTTCCCACCTGCAGACACGGCCAATTCTGTCTGCAGGGACGCCCGACCAAGCTGGAGGTGACACGGGGATTCAAACTGGTGATCCCGTGTTAGGCAAGGGAAAACACCGCCGCGCTAACCGGACGCCCAAAACGCTTTTTACACACATGCAGATGTGCTGCAGTCATATTTATATTTTATAGTCTTCATCATCCACACTGGGTACTAATATGTTATTACAGTATCCTCTTATAACATGTTTTGTAGCTATAATGCTGTAATATAATATAGCATAATATAATATATAATAATATAATATAGTATAATATAATATAGTATAGTATAATATTATATAATATAATATAGTATAATATAATATAGAATATTAGTATAATATGGTATAATTTAATATAATATAATATAATATAATGTAGTGTCTCCCCGCCTGCCACCCAATGACTGCTGGGAAATCTTCCAGCATCCTCGCGACCCTGAGAGCAGGATAATAGAATAGAATAGAATATAGTATAGTATAATATAGCATAGTATAATATAATATAGTATAGTATAATAAAATATAATATAGTATGATATAATATAGTATAGTATAGTATAATAAAATATAGTATAATATAGTATAGTATAATAAAATAGAATAGAATACAATGTAGTGTCTCCCCGCCTGCCGCCCAATGACTGTTGGGAAATCTTCCAGCATCCCCGCGACCCTGAGAGCAGGATAATAGAATAGAATAGAATATAGTATATTATAATATAGTATAGTATAATAACATATAATGTAATATAGTATAGTATGATAAAATATAATATAGTATAGTATAATAAAATATAATATAATATAATATAGTGTCTCCCCGCCTGCCGCCCAATGACTGTTGGGAAAGCTTCCAGCATCCCCGCGACCCTGAGAGCAGGATAATAGAATAGAATAGAATAGAATATAGTATAGTACAGTATGATATAATAAAATAGAATATAGTATAGTATAAAATATTATAGTATAATAAAATATATAATAGTATAATATAATATAATATAGTATAATATAATATAATATAAAATAGTATAATAAAATATATAGTATAATATAATAAAATATAATATAGTATAGTATAATATAGTATAATAAAATATAATATAGGATAGTATAATATAGTGTATTATAATATAGTATAGTATAATATAGTATAGTATAATAAAATATAATAGTGTAGTATAATAAAATATATGAGTATAATATAAAATAATATAGTATAGTATAATATAGTATATTATAATATAGTATAATAGAATATAATAAAATATAGTATAGTATAATAGAATAGAATAAAATATAGTACAGTATAATCTAATATAGTATAATATAATCTAATATAGTACAGTATAATATAATATCGTATAGTATAATATAATATGATATAGTATAGTATAATATCATATAGTATAGTATAATATAGAATAATATAGTACAGTATAATATAATATAATATAGTATAGTATAATATAATATAGTATAGTATTGTGGCAGGATGAGGAAAAACACAGGAGACGAAGGCGAGTTTGAACTTTATTCCTCAGCTCCAAAACCAAACTGAAACAGGAACAACCCTGCACCAGAGAGCCCGGGAATGTAAACCACGCCCCCAGCTCACAGCCCTGCTGGGTGAGAGGCATAGCCCCTAGTGTCCGCCACAGCATAATATAATATAATATAATATAATATAATATAATATAATATAATATAATAAAATAACCCCGCCACTGACGATGCACAAGCCAGCGCATTCTTTGTGCCTGTCCCAAGCCCGGACAAATGGGGAGGGTTGCATCAGGAAGGGCATCCGGCATAAAATCTTTGCCAAATCAAATATGCGGATCATAAATAAGATTTCCATACCGGATCGGTCGAGGCTCCGGTTACCAACGACCACCACCAGTACTGTTAACCAGCAGGGTGCTGGTGGAAACTATACTACTGTTGGGCGAAGGAGAAGGAGAGGGGGAAGGCATGTCCAGAGGCAGCAGGAGAGGAGGAAGGGTAGGAGTGTGGAGGTGAGAGTCGGAACTTTGAATGTTGGCACTATGACTGGTAACGGGAGAGAGGTGGCTGACATGATGGAGAGGAGAAAGGTAGGCATACTGTGTGTGCAAGAGACCAGGTGGAAGGGGAGTAAGGCCAGGAGTATCGGAGGTGGGTTCAAACTCTTCTACCATGGTGCGAATGGGAGGAGAAATGGGGTAGGGGTAATTCTGAAGGAAGAGTATGTCAAGAGTGTGCTGGAGGTGAAGAGAGTGTCAGACAGAGTGATGAGTATGAACCTGGAAATTGAAGGTGTATTGCTGAATGTTACCAGCACATATGCGCTGCAAGTTGGGTGTGAGATGGAAGAGAAAGAAGAATTCTGGAGTGAGTTGGATGACTTGGTGGAGAGGGTACCCAAGGAGGAGAGAGTGGGGATTGGAGCCGACTTCAATGGACATGTTGGTGAAGGGAACAGAGGTGATGAGGAGGTGATGGGTATGTATGGAGTCAAGGAGAGGAATGTGAAAGGACAGATGGTGGTGGATTTTGTGAAAAGGATGGAAATGTCTGTGGTGAATACATATTTCAAGAAGAGGGAGGAACACAGGGTGACGTACAAGAGTGGAGGAAAGTGCACACAGGTGGACTATATCTTATGTAGAAGGCGCAATCTGAAAGGGATTGGAGACTGCAAGGTGGTGACAGGGGAGAACGTAGCTAGGCAGCATTGGATGGTGGTCTGTAGGATGACTTTGGAGACCAAGAAGAGGAAGAGAGTGAAGGCACAGCCGAAGATCAAATGGTGGAAGTTGAAGAAGGAAGACTGTTGTCTGGAGTTCAGGCAGGAGTTAAGACAGGCACTGGGTGGTAGTGAAGAGTTGCCGGATGGCTGGACAACCACTGCAGAAATAGTGAGGGAGACAGCTAGGAAGGTACTTGGTGTGTCATCAGGACAGAGGAAGGAAGACAAGGAGACTTGGTGGTGGAATGAGGAAGTACAGCAAAGAGGAAGAGGTTGGCAAAGAAGTGGGATAGTCAGAGAGAAGAAGAAAGTAGACTGGAGTACAAGGAGATGCAGCATAAAGTGAAGAGAGAGGTGGCAAAGGCAAAGGAAAAGGTGTATGGTGAGTTGTATGACAGGTTAGACACTAAGGAAGGAGAAAAGGACTTGTACCGATTGGCTAGACAGAGGGACCAAGCTGCAAAGGATGTGCAGCAAGTTACGGCGATCAAAGATAGAGATGGAAACGTGCTGAGGAGAGTGTGCTAAGAAGGTGGAAGGAGTACTTTGAGGGGCTGATGAATGAAGAAAATGAGAGAGACAGAAGGTTGGATGATGTAGGGATAGTGAATCAGGAAGTTCAGTGGATTAGCAAGGAGGAAGTGAGGGCAGCTATGAAGAGGATGAAGAGTGGAAAGGCAGTTGGTCCTGATGACATACCTGTGGAGGCATGGAGGTGTTTAGGAGAGATGGCAGTGGGTTTTTAACTAGATTGCTTAACACAATCTTGGAAAGTGAGAGGATGCCTGAGGAGTGGAGAAGAAGCATACTGGTACCGATTTTCAAGAACAAGGGCGATGTGCAGAACTGTAGCAACTACAGAGGTATAAAGTTGATCAGCCACAGCATGAAGATATGGGAAAGAGTAATAGAAGCTAGGTTAAGAGGAGAGGAGATGATCAGCGAGCAGCAGTATGGTTTCATGCCATGAAAGAGCACCACAGATGTGATGTTTGCTTTGAGAATGTTGGAGAAGTATAGAGAAGGCCAGAAGGAGTTACATTGTGTCTTTGTAGATTTAGAGAAAGCATATGACAGGGTGCCGAGAGAGGAGGTGTGGTATTGTATGAGGAAGTCGGGTGTTGCAGAGAAGTATGTAGGAGTGGTGCAGGATATGTATGAGGGAAGTGTGGCAATGGTGAGGTGTGGGGTTGGAATGACAGATGGGTTCAAGGTGGAGGTGGGATTACATCAAGGATCAGCTCTGAGCCCTTTCTTGTCTGCAATGGTGATGGACAGCTTGACGGACAAGATCAGGCAGGAGTCTCCATGGACGATGATGTTCGCGGATGACATTGTGATCTGTAGCGAGAGTAGGATGCAGGTGGAGGAGAGCCTGGAGAGGTGGAGGTATGCACTGGGGAGAAGAGGAATGAAAGTCAGTAGCAGCAAGACAGAATACCTTGTGTGAATGAGAGGGAGGACAGTGGAATGGTCAGGATGCAAGGAGTGGAGGTGACGAAGGCATATGAGTTTAAATACTTGGGGTCAACTGTCCAAAGTAACGGGGAGTGCAGTAGAGAGGTGAAGAAGAGAGTGCAGGCAGAGTGGAGTGGGTGGAGCACAGTGTCAGGAGTGATGTGTGACAGAAGGGTACCAGTAAGAGTTAAAGGGAAGGTTTACAAGATGGCAGTGAGACCAGCTATGTTATATGGTTTGGAGACAGTGGCACTGACGAAAAGACAGCAGGAGGTGGAGCTGGAGGTGGCAGAGTTGAGGATGCTAAGATTTTCACTGGGAGTAACGAAGAAGGACAGGATTAGGAACGATTATATTAGAGGGACCGCTCAGGTTGGACAGTTTGGAGACAAAGCAAGAGAGGCAAGATTGAGATGGCTTGGACATGTGTGGAGGAGAGATGCTGAGTATATTGGGAGAAGGATGCTGAATATGGAGCTGCCAGGGAAGAGGAGAAGAGGAAGGCCAAAGAGGAGGTTTATGGATGTGGTGAGGGAGGACATGCAGGTGGCTGGTGTGACAGAGGAAGACGCAGAAGACAGGAAGAAATGGAAACGGATGATCCGCTGTGGCGACCCCTAACGGGAGCAGCCGAAAGTAGTAGTAGTAGATAGTATAGTATAATATAATATAGTATAATATAGTATAGTACAATAATATATAATATAGTATATTATAGTATAATATTATATAGTATAGTATAGTATAATAAAATATAGTATAATAAAATATAATATAATGTAGTATAGTATAATATAATAAAATATAATATAGTATAGTATAGTATAGTATAATATAGTATAATAAAATATGATATAATATAGTATAGTTTAATATACTAGAATATAGTATAGTATAATAGAATATAGTATAGTATAATAGAATAGAATAATCTAATATCGGTATGATATAATAGAATAGAATAGAATATCGGTCTGATATGATATAATATAATATAATATAATATAAGCATCCATGTATGTATTTTCTCTATACAGCATTTCATACTTCACATGCCTTCAGTGTGTTCTGCTGGTCCTGTTTTGTGACAGTTGTGTTGTTTCGTCATACAGCTCTAGCTGATCTGGTGTTTCCTCTAACCTGACAGAGGAGCAAAGAAGGGGCCACCACAGAGAGGCGAGGCAGGTCCCGTCACAGGTAAAACATCCGAACAAAGACTGACCACAGCAGCTGGAGAAAGACAAGATGCAACAAAATTAAAAACTACAACATTCTGCTCAAGTAAAGAAACAGGCCTCCACTAATATGGGCAGCCTTGAAATATATCAGCACAAGTGGCTATGAAAAATGTCTTTGTTGTTTATCTTCTTGATCTTTCACTCAAACAGTAAAATCTAGGCTGTGACTGAAGTAAAGTGATTTGAACTGAAAGCCACTTTATTCAACATTGTCTTGTTGATGGTATTCTTACAACGAATGTGTTGTCTGCATGTCACCATCCTGTTGTGTAGCAGCAGTGGGCAGCTGCAGCACCCGGGGACCAACTCCACTTCTTCTTTCCACTGCCTTGCTCAGGGGCACAGGCAGAAGTATTAACCCTAACATGCATGTCTTTTTGATGGTAGGAGGAAACCCACACAGACACAAGGAGAACATGCAAACTCCACACAGAAAGGACCTGGGACAGCCTGGGGTTCAAACCCAGGACCTTCTTGCTGCGAGGCAACAGTGCTGACCACTGGACCACCGTGCCAGCCATTTGATTGAAAGAAAAAAAATCTTATCATAAAATAAATATTTTTCTCAAAAACATGTGTGCCACAATTATTGGCACTCCTAGAAATTCTTATGACTAAGATATCATTTAAGTATATCCCCGTTCATATTTTACTTTTTAAGTTCACCTGAGTGAGCAAGTGAGGACCACTTAAGTGGTCACCCATGACTTCCTTTTTCACTGGGGTATTAAAATGAGGTGACACACAGGGCAAATTCCCACAGACATCCATCACTATGGGAAAGACCCGAGAATACAGTGGGTATGCCACTGTATTGTTTATAAGGGTGGTGTACCTGAAGTCACTGTATTGTTTATAAGGGTGGGGTACCTGCAGCCACTGTATTGTTTATAAGGGTGGTGTACCTGAAGTCACTGTATTGTTTATAAGGGTGGGGTACCTGCAGTCACTGTATTGTTTATAAGGGTGGGGGTACCTGCAGCCACTATATTGTTTATAAGGGTGGGGACACCTGCAGTCACTGTATTGTTTATAAGGGGGGGGGGACCTGCAGCCACTGTATTGTTTATAAGGGTGGGGGTACCTGCAGCCACTGTATTGTTTATAAGGGTGGGGACACCTGCAGTCACTGTATTGTTTATAAGGGTGGGGACACCTGCAGCCACTGTGTTGTTTATAAGGGTGGGGTACCTGCAGTCACTTTATTGTTTATAAGGGTGGGGTACCTGCAGCCACTGTATTGTTTATAAGGGTGGGGGTACCTGCAGTCACTGTATTGTTTATAAGGGTGGGGACACCTACAGCGACTGTATTGTTTATAAGGGTGGGGACACCTGCAGTCACTGTATTGTTTATAAGGGTGGGGACACCTACAGCGACTGTATTGTTTATAAAGGTGGGGACACCTACAGCGACTGTATTGTTTATAAGGGTGGGGACACCTGTAGTCACTGTATTGTTTATAAGGGTGGGGTACCTGCAGTCACTGTATTGTTTATAAGGTTGGGGGTACCTGCAGTCAGGTGAGACTGAAGAGGTCACTTAGATGATGATGAAACATTTCTCTCAACAAACGTTGTGTGCAGTTGAACTGATTCAACATTCTGTGACCCGAGAATGCAGTAATGATGTGTGACAAAAGCTTGTTGACCTGCACAAATTAGGAAATGGTTATTAGAAAATAGCTAAACCATTGAAAATCTCCATTTCCACTATTAGGGCAATGATTAAGAAGTTTAAAGCAACTGGAGATGTGAAGAATCTGCCTGGAACGCACAGTGAAGAGGGTGGTTCGAGTGGCCAAAGAATCTCCAAGGATCACGGTTGGAGAATTGAAGACATGAGCTGTGTCTTTGGGTCAGAAAGTCCCCAAAACTACGATCAGACACCACAAGATGTTTGTGAAGGTTTCCAGAAAAAGTCTCTTCTGTCATCATCAACAAACTGAAGCACTCAGTTTGCAAACGTTACTAGAACTTTCATTGGGACCAGGTTCTCTTGGTCAGATGAGAGCAAAATAGCTTTTTGGCAACAAACACCAGATGTGGGTTTAACGTAGATGGAACAATAGAAAAAGTACCTCATCCCCCCTGTGAAGTATGGTGGTGGTGGAGCTTTGATTTTGTGGGGCTGTTTTTCTTCCAAAGGCACTGGACAACTTGTTAGGATACATACTCCATGAAGTACCAGCAGATATGACATCAAAATCTGACCGCCTCTGCTAGGAAGCTTAAACTGGGCCATGGTTGGATCTTCTAGCAGAAAAATGACCTATAGCACACCTCAGAATCAACACAAAAATGGTTCAATGACCGCACAATTGAGGTTTTACCATGGACATCCCATTTCCCTGACCTACACCACAGAGAAAACCTGTGGGATGAGCTGAAGAGGATTCCACAAGCAAGGACCTAGGATCTGAAGGATGTGGAGAGGTGCTGTATGGAGGAAGGGTGTCAGACCCTTTGCCATGTGTTCTCCAACCTCATCCTGCATTATAGGACAAGACTCAGAGCTGTTATCTTGACAAAGGGAGGCTGCACATTGTATTAAATGAAGGGGTGCCAATACCTGTGGCACACTAGTTCAGAAAAGTATTTATTTCATAGGAATTTATTTTTTCCTTTTAATTATTTTACTTCAGTTATTTATTTATTTTTTGTTAATATTTTGAGGGAAAGATAAAGAGGATACACAACAGGCATTTTTTCATAGCTCCTTTGGCTCATATTTATCAAGGGTGCCAATATTAGTGGAGGGCACTGTACAAACGATGTCAGTCCCATATTACTCATTACTCAATTTTTCTATTTTAAACTTAAAAAACTTTTAAACTATTTTAGATGTTTCATGTTTGAAATAATTTGTCTTCCAAAAAGACAGGTTAACATATGAATGAGTTACAGTGTGTACAATACATATTACCGTCTTAATGCAGGTACGACTGGAAGATTTGCAGGTGTAAGCAGTTGCCCGGTGAAACAGATCTAGATGGTGACACCCTTCAGGGTAAAAAAGTCATGCCACCAAGTTAGTATTTCAATTTCAATCTATTTCTAAGCTATTATTAGCATGTTTTATTTTATTGTATTTATTTCATGACAAAATGTGCTTTTGGAGCTTGACAACAAATTGGTTAGTCAAATTGGTGGCAAAAAAGTTTAATTGAACATGAATTTTGCTCTTACCTCCTTTACTGGTTCTGCAGATTCTTTGGGGGGGGGGGGGGTTTCTCCTACGGCCAAGAAACTCAGACAGTCCTGGATCACGATGTTCCTCAGGAACGCTTTGCTTTCCTCCAGGTCAACATTGAGAAACATCTCTGGTTTGAACGTTGTCATGGAAACAGAGACGAGGATGCTGAGGAGCATCAGTCTCTGAGCTGTTTCTGAACCCACTGTATCTGTAGAGGGCAGAGTGCAGCTTTCATCATCGCTGGATGCTTCATGCTGCTGAGACCACCGAATAAAAAGACCTTTAGAAATAGACAACGAGAATCATTCAGAGATCTCAAAGAAATAGTAGTCTAATTACATAACCATGTAAACCAAATATTATATTATAGTATATGCTTAACAATGTCAAGCCATATCTGCAGAGTTTAGTGTTTATTACACAACTGAGAGAACAACATTGAAAACGGCTGCCGGACAGACAGACGTGCTGCATGTCCTGCCCATGCTGTTTTGGAGCTAACAAAGAGGTTAGCACTACGAGATGACAACAGACTGACCAGCACTTCTCTACCCATGATCACAGACTAAAGCCTTATCTTTAATTTCCTCACATTTTTGTTTAAATGAGCAAGGCACTGATTAAATTCCTGGTAATGTGAAAACTTAGCACTAAAACAGACTCAGACTATGGTCTGTTCTATTCTGACAGGTAGTTCAGCCATGTACTCAGGGAGTGTTTACACCTGAACTCAACAGGTGAATATGTAAGGTCAACATACACCAATCAGCCAAAACATTAAAACCACTGACAGGTGAGTGAATAACATTGAGTACATCGTTACCATGGCACCTGTCAGGGGGTGGGGTATATTAGGCAGCAGCATGTGTGTGTGTGTCAGGGAGTGGGGTATATTAGGCAGCAGGTGAACAGTCAGTTCACCTGCTGCCTAATATAGGATCTGAGCAACTTTGACAAGGGCCAAATTGTGATGGTTAGACGACTGGGTCAGAGCATCTCCAAAGCAGCAGGTCTTGTGGGGTGTTCCCAGTATGCAGTGGTCAGTACCTACTAAAAGTGGTCCAAGGAAGGACATCCGGTGAATTGGCGACAGGGTCATGGGCGACCAAGGCTCACTGATGCACATGGGGAGCAAAGGCTAGTCCACTGGTCCGATCCCACAAAAGAGCTACCACCCCTCAAACTGGTGAAGAAGTTAATCCTGACTATGATAGACAGGTGTCAGATCACACAGTGCATCACAGCTTGCTGCGTAGCCACAGACCGGTCATAGTGCCCACAATGACACCTGACAACTGCTGAAAGTTCCTACATTGGGCATGTGAGCGTCAGAAACTGGACCATGGAGCAGTGGAAGAAGGTGGCCTGGTCTGATGAGTCACATTTTCTTTTACATCATGTGGACGGCTGGGTGTGTGTGCATCGTTTACCTGGGGAAGAGATGGCACCAGGATGCACTATGGGAAGAAGACAAGCCAATGGAGGCAGTGTGATGTTCTGGGAAATGTTCTGCTGGGAAACCTTGGTCCTGGCACTCATGTGGATGTTACTTTGACACGTACTACCGACCTAAACATTGTTGCAGACCAGGTACACCCCTTCATGGCAACAGTATTCCCTGATGGCAGTTGCCTCTTCGATCAGGGTGATGCTCCCTGCCTCACTACAAAAATAGTTCAGGAATGGTTTGAGGAACATGACAAAGAGCTCAAGGTGCTGCCTCAGCCTCCAAATTCCCCAGATCTCAATCCGATTGACCATTGTGGGATGTGCTGGAAAAACAAGTCCGGTCCATGGAGGC
The DNA here is from genome assembly GCF_029633865.1 of Lampris incognitus. Taxonomy (NCBI): domain Eukaryota; kingdom Metazoa; phylum Chordata; class Actinopteri; order Lampriformes; family Lampridae; genus Lampris; species Lampris incognitus. Next base: position 30,178 of record NW_026611133.1, on the reverse strand, counting down.
CCCACCTCACAACTTACAGGACTACAAGGATCTGATGCTAATGTCTTGGCACCAGATACCAGAGGACACCTTCAGAGGCCTTGCGGAGTTATGCCTCGATGGGTCAGAGCTGTTTTAGTGGAACGAAGGGGACCTACACAATGTCTTTATGCATGCTCAGTAATCCAGGTAAAATAATCACAGAAAGTTGAATCAGTTCATCTGGACACAACGTTTATGGAGAGAAACGTTTCATCATCATCTAAGTGACCTCTTCAGTCTCACCTGAATGCAGGTACCCCACCCTTACAAACAATACAGTGACTGCAGGTACTCCCACCCTTATAAACAATACAGTGACTGCAGGTATCCCCACCCTTATAAACAATACAGTGACTGCAGGTGTCCCCACCCTTATAAACAATACAGTGACTGCAGGTGTCCCCACCCTTATAAACAATACAGTGACTGCAGGTGTCCCCGCCCTTATAAACAATACAGTACAACTGACTGAAGGTGTCCCCACCCTTATAAACAATACAGTACAACTGATGCAGGTATCCCCACCCTTATAAACAGTACAGTGACTGCAGGTACCCCACCCTTATAAACAATACAGTGACTGCAGGTATCCCACCCTTATAAACAATACAATGACTGCAGGTGTCCCCACCCTTATAAACAATACAAACAATACAGTGACTGCAGGTATCCCACCCTTATAAACAATACAGTGACTGCAGGTACCCCCACCCTTATAAACAATACAGTGACTGCAGGTGTCCCCACCCTTATAAACCATACAGTGACTGCAGGTGTCCCCACCCTTATAAACAATACAGTGACTGCAGGTATCCCACCCTTATAAACAATACAGTGACTGCAGGTGTCCCCACCCTTATAAACAATACAAACAATACAGTGACTGCAGGTACCCCCACCCTTATAAACAATACAGTGACTGCAGGTACCCCACTCTTATAAACAATACAGTGACTGCAGGTACCCCCACCCTTATAAACAATACAGTGACTGCAGGTACCCCACTCTTATAAACAATACAGTGACTGCAGGTACCCCCACCCTTATAAACAATACAGTGACTGCAGGTACCCCACTCTTATAAACAATACAGTGACTGCAGGTGTCCCCACCCTTATAAACAATACAAACAATACCGTGACTGCAGGTACCCCACTCTTATAAACAATACAGTGACTACAGGTACCCCCACCCTTATAAACAATACAGTGACTGCAGGTACCCTCACCCTTATAAACAATACAGTGACTGCAGGTACCCCCACCCTTATAAACAATACAGTGACTGCAGGTACCCCCACCCTTATAAACAATACAGTGGCATATGCAAATTGCTGTGATCATTAACTAGAGTTACAATGGCCGTGTGTACTATGGCCTCTTTGACTCCCCGTTAGAGGAGGCCATGTATGTGAAGAGGGAACAACCATCCCTGAACCGAGGAGGGGCCTAAGAGTACATCTGTCAGCATCTTACAATGCTGTGACTGCAAACATTCCCCAGTCCTCTGTGAACAGTACACATGGCCATTGAAACTCTAGTTAATGGTCACACCATATTTGCATATGAAACTGATCGTTTTCGGTCATGATGCCACTGTATTGTTTATAAGGGTGGGGGCACCTACGGTCACTGTATTGTTTATAAGGGTGGGGGTACCTGCAGTCACTGTATTGTTTATAAGGGTGGGGGTACCTGCAGTCACTGTATTGTTTATAAGAGTGGGGTACCTGCAGTCACTGTATTGTTTATAAGGGTGGGGGTACCTGCAGTCACTGTATTGTTTATAAGAGTGGGGTACCTGCAGTCACTGTATTGTTTATAAGGGTGGGGGTACCTGCAGTCACTGTATTGTTTGTATTGTTTATAAGGGTGGGGACACCTGCAGTCACTGTATTGTTTATAAGGGTGGGATACCTGCAGTCACTGTATTGTTTATAAGGGTGGGGACACCTGCAGTCACTGTATTGTTTATAAGGGTGGGGACACCTGCAGTCACTGTATTGTTTATAAGGGTGGGGGTACCTGCAGTCACTGTATTGTTTATAAGGGTGGGATACCTGCAGTCACTGTATTGTTTGCATTGTTTATAAGGGTGGGGACACCTGCAGTCATTGTATTGTTTATAAGGGTGGGATACCTGCAGTCACTGTATTGTTTATAAGGGTGGGGTACCTGCAGTCACTGTACTGTTTATAAGGGTGGGGATACCTGCATCAGTTGTACTGTATTGTTTATAAGGGTGGGGACACCTTCAGTCAGTTGTACTGTATTGTTTATAAGGGCGGGGACACCTGCAGTCACTGTATTGTTTATAAGGGTGGGGACACCTGCAGTCACTGTATTGTTTATAAGGGTGGGGACACCTGCAGTCACTGTATTGTTTATAAGGGTGGGGATACCTGCAGTCACTGTATTGTTTATAAGGGTGGGAGTACCTGCAGTCACTGTATTGTTTGTAAGGGTGGGGTACCTGCAGTCACTGTATTGTTTATAAGGGTGGGGACACCTGCAGTCACTGTATTGTTTATAAGGGTGGGGACACCTGCAGTCACTGTATTGTTTATAAGGGTGGGGACACCTGCAGTCACTGTATTGTTTATAAGGGTGGGGTACCTGCAGTCACTGTATTGTTTATAAGGGTGGGGTACCTGCAGTCACTGTATTGTTTATAAGGGTGGGGTACCTGCAGTCACTGTATTGTTTATAAGGGTGGGGTACCTGCAGTCAGGTGAGACTGAAGAGGTCACTTGGAGGATGATGAAACGTTTCTCTCTCAATAAACCTTGTGTCCAGATGAACTGATTCACCTTTCTGTGGGACCTACACAATGTTGGGCAAGTGGTTTTAGTGTTTTTGCTGGCAGGTGTAATTACCAGGCTCCGTGACACAGCAGACAGCAGCAGGACTGGGGAGGGAGGATGCTGTCACTCGTCACGTTCTCCTCTCTGGTGGGCAGTGGAGTGTTTGGTAGGGATGGAGGCCTGTGTGAAACAAAGCAGTCATCAGGGCCAGGTCTAAAAACACCAGAACAGACCCGCCAGTCTCAACTGGACCTTCTCAAAAGTAGATCCGCGTTCAGATGACCACCTTTATGTCCAACCGGAAATTAACTCTCTTTAATGTTCCGTTGCCAAGCAACCACAGACAATGTAACGCTAATGCCCACTATTCTAGCGTTGGCTAGCCTAAATGTGGACATGTCGTGCCGACGCTTTTCCCTGTGTTTCTGTGTGGAGCCAGGCACACCGTAAATCTGGCCTGCTGCCTGGCGTCCTGCTATCCGGAGGTTGTTAAGCAAAATAAAAAGGGCAGAACTTTAAAGCTAATCTAGAATTAACTATGCTAACTTTTAGCTCCTCTGCTAGCTAGCATGACGCTAGCGTTAACGGTGTGCTGGTCGTTTTCGAAGCGAGGCGTTTCATTGATTACCATACGTAATGTAGCGGTAATATAGGGTCGCACGTCCTGCGGAGCTTCGCTAACCAAACAGCTAGCATAACGAACCAGCCGACTAGCACCACTAGCCGCCGCCGCCGCCGCCGCCGCCTCCTCCTCCTCCTCCTGCTGCCGCCGACACTGCGGTCAACGTCAGGGTGTGCTGCAGCTGTGTTTTTAAGCACAAACAACACTTTACAAACTTCTGTCATTTATGTAACTCTGATTGATCGAGTTTAAATGAAGACAATGAGCGTCAAGAGTAGACTATAAATCAGGAAACCATCTCCCTCTTCTCCCCAATCAATTTCTCCGTAAAACGATACCTTCAGCATGCCGCGGTGTCTTCTGGGAAATGTAGTCTTAATGAAATCGATCGTGCGCTTTGTAACGATAAGACATGTCGAAACTGTGAAACGCATGCTGTCTTTTCGATAAGGTAGAATGTATACAGCTTACAGGGCAGTGTGCTTGTTTTCCGTGACACAGTTCATTGTCCACATAGTAAACATTAGCTGAAAATCAAACCACAAGTACGACAATCCAACGTGTTTACGTCGGGTTACGTTTACGATTACGTACGTCTTCACGTTTTGCAACAGACAGTCGACGGAGGAAAAAACCCGACCGCTTCCGTGTTGTTCCTCTGTGATTCTAGCAAATAACCAACGGTACCTTGGCCCAAACGCATTTGACAGCCCTCCCGGGCCGCAACTATCATGATTCTGTAAGCCTGGCAGACGGCAGGACGTTATCACCCGAGATGTCGTTGCTACAAAGCTCCAAGAAAAAGGACAAGCGTATATTGTCTGGTACTTGCCCAGACCCTAAATGCCAGGCGAGGCTCTTCTTCCCTGCCTATGGCTCCATCAGCATTGAGTGTACAGAGTGTGGTCAGCGGCATGAACAGAAAAACCTGTTAAACGTCGAAGAGGTAACTGATCCAGATGTTGTGCTTCATAATCTTCTAAGAAATGCCCTGCTTGGTGTTACCGGGGCCCCCAAAAAAGGAACAGAGTTGGTGAAAGTAATGGGGCTGTCCAATTACCACTGCAAGCTTCTTTCTCCGGTTCTCACCAGGTATGGTATGGATAAACAGACAGGCAAAGCCAAGCTGCTGAGAGAGATGAACCAAGGTGAGATGTTTGACTGCTATCTTTTGGGAGACAGGGCCTTTCTAATTGAACCGGACCATGTGTCCACAGTTGGTTATGGTAAGGACAGATCTGGTAGCCTGATCTACCTCCATGATACTTTGGAGGAGATCAAAAAAGCCAACAACAACAGAGAATGTCTTATCCCCGTTCATGTGGATGGAGATGGACACTGCCTGGTCCATGCTGTGTCCAGGGCCTTAGTAGGAAGGGAATTATTTTGGCACGCCCTCCGAGAAAATTTAAAACAAAACTTCAAACTAAACCTGGATCGCTACAAGGCTCTGTTCCAGGACTTTATTGACGCTGCTGAGTGGGAGGACATCATCAATGAGTGTGACCCCCTATTCACCCCGCCAGAAGGCGTTCCACTTGGACTGAGAAACATCCACATCTTTGGCCTGGCCAATGTCCTCCACCGGCCCATCGTTCTGTTAGACTCCCTCAGTGGGATGCGGAGCTCAGGGGACTACTCGGCCACCTTCCTCCCGGGGCTAGTGCCAGAGGAAAAGTGCAAGGGGAAAGATGGGAAGCTCAACAAGCCCATCTGCATCGCCTGGAGCAGCTCTGGACGTAACCACTATATCCCACTGGTGGGAGTCAAGAACACACTGCTCCCCAAGCTGCCGGCCAGGCTCCTCCCCAAGGCCTGGGGAGTGCCCCAGGAGCTGATCAGGAAGTATATCAAGCTTGAGCCAGACGGGAGCTGTGTGATTGGGGGTGACCGTAGCCTGCAGGACAAATACGTCATGAGGCTGGTCAACGCTATGGAGGAGGTCTTCATGGAGAAACATGGCATCCACCCCTCCCTGGTGGCCGATGTGCACCAGTATGTCTACAGACGGACCGGGGTCATTGGGGTTCAGCCTGAGGAGGTGACCGAGGCGGCCAAAAAGTCTGTCATGGAGAACCGGCTGCACCGCTGTTTGATCTGTGGTGCGCTCTCTGAGCTCCATGTGCCAAGTGAATGGCTGGCACCGGGCGGCAAGCTCTACAACTTGGCCAAGTCCACCCATGGACAACTTCGACCTGACAAGAACTACAGCTTCCCACTCAACAATGTGGTTTGTTCTTACGACCCTCAGAGAGATGTCCTCATCCCTGACTACAAACTCAGCTCCCTTAACACCTGCAACTGGTGCCATGGGACCTCTGTCCGCCACGTTCACGGCAACGGCTCGGTGGTGTACCTGGATGGGGACAGAACCAACACCCGCTCCCAGGGCGGGAAGTGTGGATGTGGCTTCAAACACTTCTGGGATGGGAAAGAGTATGACAACCTCCCTGAGGCCTTCCCTATCACCCTGGAGTGGGGCGGGCGTGTAGTGCGGGAAACTGTGTACTGGTTCCAGTATGAGACTGACGTTAACTTAAACAGCAATGTTTATGATGTGGCCATGAAGCTGGTCACTAAGCACTTCCCAGGGGAGTTTGGCAGTGAGATTCTGGTCCAGAAAGTTGTCAACACTATTTTGCGTCACACAGCAAAGAAGAACCCAGATGAATACAACCCTGTGTCAGTGGATGGAGCTCACGCCCATAGGCTCACTGATGCCATGGAGAATCAACAGGCCCTGGAGCCACAGCTGCCCACCAAGATTATCCTGACTGGTCAGAAAGCCAAAAGCCTTCACAAAGAGGAGCTGACCATGAGCAGAGCTGAACGCACCCTCCAGCAGAGCATCAGTGAGCAGGCCTTGGTTTCTCAGAAGCGAAGGACTGACAGACTGAAGCAGGAGAAGAAGGGTCAGGGTCGCCCATCTTCCCCTGGTGGATCTTTGGAGACATTCTCCTCGTCTGCTCCGGCCACACCTACCAAAACTCCCGCCCCCTCGTCCAATAAGGAGAAGAAGATCCGTGTCACCACTAGTGATGGTCGGCAGGCCATGCTCAACCTGCAGGCTCACACTACCTTCTCAGAGCTCCAGAGAAGCATCACCACACAGTTTGCCATTCCAGCAACACAGCAGTGCATACGCTATGGCTTCCCCCCCAAAGAGCTCCTCCCTGCCAAGGATGGTGAGGAGAATGAGCCTGTGGCCCTACAGCATGGGGACAGGATAACTGTGGAAATATTGAGGGGCCCTGAAGAAAAGACCCCGGCCCCCATCCCCCGAGCATCCAGCTCCCATTCATCCCTCCACACTATGAAGAGTGACGACGCCCTGACCTCCAGTAGGATGAGCAACAGGGAACTCCAGGATAGCATTGACCTTGAGATGTCCTCCCTCTGTCTCTTAGCAGCATTGATGGGTAAGCATTTGCCAGATTTTCTTTGCTTCTCTGTTCCTCTGTTCTTCAGTGAAATGAAAAAGAAGCACACCAGTTTAGCTGCTCTGCTAAACTGCTGTAGTGTTGCTGAGAAGAGAGGTGACATCATAGGCATGGACACAGCTGTTGATCTAAGCCTGGTTCGTGGTGATGTTGCACACTCATGCTGCTTTTTCCACCCTCCTTATCCATTAGAATCAATAAGTCTGCCCTTTAGACACTCGTACTCACAACACAGGGCCAGTGGGGACAGATCTCCCAGCATGTGATTGGACAGAGTAAACCATCCAGGCCCTCAGCATATGTCCATGCTGCTCTTGGATTGGTTACCAGAGGCAGGAAGCAGTATGTATTAGCTGGGTTACCAGCTGGGAAAGCTGGCAGTGATGGATCAGACCAGTTTTATATTGCAGATATTCCAATATACTCAACCCAGGTCCCTAGGAAGCCAGTTAGTGTATTGGATCATGAAGGGGAGCGGGGTACACTGTACGTTTTTCATCTGCCAACGGGGTCAAAGGTTAGGGTTATGTTGAGCAGACTGTTATGCTGCAGGAGGTTGAGATAAAAAAAAGGCAGAATAAACAGGACCATTCGATATTCACAACATTTTGTTTGTGACCAGCTCCACGAGAGCTCCTGCTGGTATGCTGCAGACTCATCACATGAGTTCATTCCTAAATACTTCAACATCTCTAGATCCAGTATGTAAAAGTTAAATTTAGTCGATAAAATACAGAAGTTACTGGCTGTTGTTATAAAAATCTCCTCTGATTTCATCTGCTGAGAAGGGTTCAATCCTGCCTCCCCAGCTTTCTTTCAGTCTTCATCCTGAAGAGCAGTAATCTTTGAAATATTTGCCTTCTTCTGCAGGTGAAGATGTCTGGTCCTACGCAAAGAAACTGCCTCACCTGTTCCAGCAGGGCGGCGTCTTCTACAACATTGTGAAGAAAGACATGGGTATGTTCTTTATACTTTACCTTTGTGAGCATTATGGAAAAGTCTTCAGTTCGTGTAAGTGAAAGTAATGCCCAGTAGGGGTTGTAGTGAGGTGCTGATCCCTGGAAGTAGATCTGAAAGTAGGAAAAAAGTGTCACACACTCTGGCTCCATATGCATTTCTCTTTTATGAGTTCTCTTTTATTTCGATGACGTTTCAGCCCTCAGGCCTTCCTCAGGATCAACAATAACAGTAGGACACAGGCACGGGTATGTTATGCAGGCCACACCCTAGTGACACCTCTGAGGATGATGAGACAGTCATGTTGCACCATGAGGGTGAGAAAACCAATCAAGAGGCCTTCAGCAAATCAAAACTCCTAACAAACAGTGACAGGAGCTACAGCCAATCAAATCACTGCATACAAAGTGACGAGAGCCATTATGTCCAACACTACATATAGAGGTTTAAATGACAAATTTTTGGTTAAGTATATTAAAAAATGTTGAAAATACATTTGTTTTGAATAGATTTCTAATAGATGTACAGAAACAGTTAAACCTCAGCCCGAGACGAACATCATAAACAACTTAGTCTAAATATCCAGTCAACAGAGGTACATTTCAGAAAACACTTCAAGTCACAGGGCCCAGACACAACAAACCGACTAGTGGCGACAAAGGCCGACTGTTGTGTCGCCTCACGTCACCTGCCGTCTGGGCCAAAAAGTAGCACTTGAACACACCGCAAAGACTACAGCCGAACTAGCATGTACATTCTGCACTGATTCACTAAGCTGAACAGCCAATCAGAGCAATCTCTCTCACCGACGGGCTCCGCCCATTCAACATGCTGAATTGGCCAAAAAGCTGCCGACAGGTGTCTGACTAGTGCCGACGGTGTAGGACACCGCAAAAACTAGGGCCACAGACGCTCACAGACGGCCCGGCATTGGCCGGCCTGGTGTGCCTGGGCCCATAGTCTATATTCAGTCCAAGAGATGATGGAGTTCTCACACGGTGGATCCAATAGTGTTCCCTCCTGTACAGTAAAACGTCCAAGTTACCTCCTCTTGGGGGAGTGACACCTTCTCAATACCACTATATCTTAGAGAGGAAACGGGATGACTAAATTCAACAACATGTGCTGCTACTGGATAATTCATGTTTTTGCATCTTGTCGTGCTTCTGTGTTCAGCAATACGAGATTTCAGTGTTCTACTCGTCTTTCTAACATGTCACTGACCGCAAGGGCCAGCGACAAGATAAATGACCGACTTAGTGTGACAGGAAACACCTGCTTTTATAGGGCTCGCTTTACCTGTGTGCGGATGTTTAAAACTCTTACAACAGTCAGTATACGTAATTATACTGACTACAACCAGCACAGCAGCAGGGGGCGTCAGGGACAGTGACTACACTGGCTCGGTCTGGTACTGATGGAGGAGGAAGTAAATGAAGTGAACTGTCTTTTGGAGTTGGCTAAGTCGACTTTAAAACATTTAAAAAGGTAACTTGGAATAACCAATAGTTGTGTTTTAAAATCAAGTTGGACAACTCAAGGACAGTTTTTTTTAGGGACTTCCGATAGAATTGGGTTTTGAGGGGCGTCCGGGTGGTGTGGCGGTCTATTCTGTTGCCTTCCAACACGGGGATCATCGTATCAAATCCCCGTGTTTCCTGCTGCTTGGTCGGGCGTCCCTACAGACACAATTGGCCGTGTCTGCGGGTGGGAAGCCGGATGTGGGTATGTGTCCTGGTCGCTGCACTAGCGCCTCCTCTGGTAGGTCGGGGCACCTGTTCAGGGGGGAGGGGGAAATGCCAATTACCCCACTCTTCCGAGCCGTCCCGGTCGCTGCTCCACCCCCTCTGCTGATCTGGGGAGGGCTGCAGACTACCACATGCTTCCTCCGATACATGTGGAGTCACCAGCTCCTTCTTTTCACCTGACAGTGAGGAATTTCACCAGGGGGACGTATCACGTGGGAGGATCACGCTATTCCCCCCAGTTCCCCCTCCCCCCCTTAACAGGCACCCCAGTCAACCAGAGGAGGCGCTAGTCCAGCGACCAGGACACATTACTCACATCCAGCTTCCCACCCGCAGTCATGGCTAATTGTGTCTGTAGGGACGCCCGACCAAACAGAAGGTAACACAGGGATTTGAACCGGCGATCCCTGTGTTGGTAGGCAACAGAATAGACCACTACACTGCTTGTTTGAAGACAGGTTTATTTACTGTAGTCGTGGCTTTAAGGAGAACATAGTTTTATGGAAGAGGTACTTGGATGATGTGTCTGGTTTATGGAAAGGGTCCAAGACACAGGTGGAGTCTTTTTTTACATACCTCAACTCATGTTCTGAATGTCTGTCCTTTACTGTGGATTATTACTACAAACACATCAGTTTTCTAGACTTATGGATCATTCGAGAATGATTACTTGTAGACAGATCTGTTCAGAAAACCAGATGCTAGAAGTACTTAACTAAGGGCAGACTCTGATCATCCCTTACCGTTGAAAATAGTCTCCTTTTACTCAGGTTCCCAGACTAAAATGAATTTGTCAGAAAACTGGTGATCTTGACAGGAACATGAGTGAAATGAAAAACAACTTTCAACAAAGAGGATATAAGAAATCTGCCCTAAATGATGCTGCCACGAAAATAAAAGAAAGATCTAGGTCTGACCGCTTGAAAAATAAGCCTACAGTGAAATCAGATGACTGTGTCATGTTTACAACAGAGTATTCAGAACAGATCAAAAGAATCATAACAAAACATTGGCATATACTTGAATCTGATTGTCCACTCAATGATGTATTCAAAGAGCGCCTTCTAATGTTATGTAAGAGATTATATGACCTCTAATGGTATATAAGACCTGAGAGACCACCTGGTACACTTATGCCCCTTTTCCACTACATGGTACCGGCTCAACTCGACTTGACTCAACTCGGCTCACCCTTTTTTTGTTTTCCATTACTGGAAAGTACCGGCATTTTGGTAACTGTTACCACTTTTCTGGTAGCACCTTTGTCGAGGTTCCAAAAAAACCTGGAACAGGTACCAGAATCAATGCAGACCAGCTACACTGAGGGGGTACTGTTGCAGTGATGGAAAATGACACAGAAGTGAGTCGAGTCGAGTCGAGTTGAGCCGGTACCATGTAGTGTAAAAGGGGCATTGCATTTACCTCCTTAATCAGTACTAGACCAAGCCACTGAGCACCCATCCCTGATGGCAACTGCTGCTGTGCTGGTTGTAGTCAGTGTAATTATACTTACTGTTGTCCTCTCCTGGAACTCCACCTTGTCGTGGTGGAGAAGCTTGCATGTACTAATGATCCCAAGAGCCATGCCGTCCGGAGCTTGGCTCCTGGTGGGGTCACCCAAGGTGGATAGGTCAAGGGGGGGTTCCAGATGAAGCGCAGTCCGACAAAGACCTCAACGGCAGAACTGGTGGAAGATGTCTCCAGGCCACAACGGCAGTTAAGGCGGATGAAGGCCACAACAGAGGGCGGTCCCCGATCATCTTGGTTCTCCAAGTCATTGGACTCTGGCCACCCCCTGCCAAGGATCGTGTGGTAGCTGCAGGAGCATCAGCCACTCCACGTAAAAAGCTGTCATGCACAGGTGTCCTCCTATTATGTGGCTCCAGGATTGGCCTCTACACCCACCTGACGACCCAGAGGAACCCAGGGGGAGGACGGTCATACTCGACCCCAAATGGCCGCCGGTGACTTGGTGTTGTAAGAGTTTTAAACATTCGCACACAGGTAAAGCGAGCCCTATAAAAGCAGGTGTTTCCTGTCACACTAAGTCGGTCATTTATCTTGTCGCTGGCCCTTGCGGTCAGTGACATGTTAGAAAGACGAGTAGAACACTGAAATCTCGTATTGCTGAACACAGAAGCACGACAAGATGCAAAAACATGAATTATCCAGTAGCAGCACATGTTGTTGAATTTAGTCATCCCGTTTCCTCTCTAAGATATAGTGGTATTGAGAAGGTGTCACTCCCCCAAGAGGAGGTAACTTGGACGTTTTACTGTACAGGAGGGAACACTATTGGATCCACCGTGTGAGAACTCCATCATCTCTTGGACTGAATATAGACTATGGGCCCAGGCACACCAGGCCGGCCAATGCCGGGCCGTCTGTGAGCGTCTGTGGCCCTAGTTTTTGCGGTGTCCTACACCGTTGGCACTAGTCAGACACCTGTCGGCAGCTTTTTGGCCAATTCAGCATGTTGAATGGGCGGAGCCCATCGGTGAGAGAGATTGCTCTGATTGGCTGTTAAGCTTAGTGAATCAGTGCAGAATGTACATGCTAGTTCGGCTGTAGTCTTTGCAGTGTGTTCAAGTGCTACTTTTTGGCCCAGACGGCAGGTGACGTGAGGCGACACAACAGTCGGCCTTTGTCGCCACTAGTCGGTTTGTTGTGTCTGGGCCCTGTGACTTGAAGTGTTTTCTGAAATGTACCTCTGTTGACTGGATATTTAGACTAAGTTGTTTATGATGTTCGTCTCGGGCTGAGGTTTAACTTTTTCTGTACATCTATTAGAAATCTATTCAAACAAATGTATTTTCAACATTTTTGAATATACTTAACCAAAAATTTGTCATTTAAACCTCTATATGTAGTGTTGGACATAATGGCTCTCGTCACTTTGTATGCAGTGATTTGATTGGCTGTAGCTCCTGTCACTGTTTGTTAGGAGTTTTGATTTGCTGAAGGCCTCTTGATTGGTTTTCTCACCCTCATGGTTCAACATGACTGTCTCATCATCCTCAGAGGTGTCACTAGGGTGTGGCCTGCGTAACATACCCGTGCCTGTGTCCTACTGTTATTGTTGATCCTGAGGAAGGCCTGAGGGCTGAAACGTCATCGAAATAAAAGAGAACTCATAAAAGAGAAATGCATATGGAGCCAGAGTGCGCGACACTGACTGCGTTTACATGCACAGTTAAGTCGAGCCATGGTTACAGCTCGATTAGGCCAAGTAATTGGACTACTGTCGTCCCAGTACACAAGAACCGGGGGAGCATCGATTTATTGACGGAAGTATGTCCGACCCCGGTACGGTAGGTCGCGATATGCCCCCTTTCAGCTGGTTGCTATTGGACCGTGGGAACTATGGATCATGCGCAGAACGCCTAGGTCAGTTCGAGGCCAATTGAAGCGTATATACATGCCAGAGTAAATCGACCCCCAACCGCATCATCTAGGTGTGTTAGTCAACAATTTCGATTTAATAGGGTTTCAGTTAGACTAGCATGTTTACATGTATTTTAAAGGTCTAGTTTTAGTCGTACTAACACAGTAAATCCGCTTTTTCTAACATCATGTAAATGTACTGACTTTTCCTACTTTAAAGTCTTTAGTTCTAACATGTGGTTGAACCCTCCCCCCAGGGCTGATGGATGGAAAGCACTGCACCCTCCCTCACCTTATGGGGAAAACATTTGTGTTCAACGCCGCTGAGCAGCGCCTGGAGCTGTGTGTCGACGCAGCAGGACACTTCCCAGTTGGCCCTGATGTGGAGGAGCTGGTGAGGGAGGCGCTGATGCAGCTGCGTGCAGAGGCGGCCAGCAGGGGGAGTCGCGAGGGGAGCCTCTCCCCTGGTGGGCTCCGGCTGGGGAGCGGGGGTGTAGTCCGGAAAAAGGAGCAGCTCCAGAGTGTAACCGCCTTCCAAGGCAAAGGTCACTCCCTTGGCAGTGCAGGAGGCTCTTCTCCTCCTGAACACCGGCCAATCACGCGGCAGCACAGCAGTGGGGTTGACCTGAGCGCCAGCGTGTCCCTCGTTCCCCCTGACCTGTCAGATGTCCCTGAAGATGCAGGAAGGGAGCTGGTGCGCATGGCGCCAGGCTTCATCACCACCAAGGACGGGCAGCACCTAGATCCTGGCGTGACAGAGCGTCAGAGGAGGAAGCTGCAGGAGATGGTTTCCTCCATCCAGGCCTCCATGGAGCGCCACCTTAGGGAGCAGCAGGGCACAGCGGGGAGCAGGGTGTCCGGGGAGCGGACAGGCGGGGTTAAGATGGACGGAGCCCAGTCCTCCTCTACCATTGACCGCCAAGAGCCTTCATCTATGGACGAATCCGCCCCAGGTGTGCCCCCCTTCACCGCAGGGAGCAGAGAGGAGGGCAAGAGGAGCTCTGAGGAGCCAGAGGAGATGGAGAGTCAGGAGGCAGGGCAAAGTGGCTCCACGGAGCCCATGGACTACTCTTGATCCTTGCTGCAGGTTCTCTTCAAACCATTTGGTCTTCATGGCGTCTTTGGTGTCTTGACTGCATGACGGGGGGGGGGTATCTCACTCTTGACTCTATACTGAACCACTCCACTGAGGGTGAGTCTGTGTGGTAGAAGTTCTGCTCTCAGTTTGAAAGTGGAAACAGGAAGGAGGTTCCTGTACCCCCCGTAACATTCTGCAAACCTGCTTTGACAAAGTGCACAAGCCTTGTAATCAAATGCTCCTTCATCACATGTTCTGCTTCAGCAACATACTGGCTGATGACTGCAGGGAGAGAGCTGCTCGGGTTGTTTGACTGCTTGACCTTTGACCTTGAAAGAAGAAATCACCTGATGAGTGTTACTACTCAGAGTAGTCTTCTAATATCCCTTACTTTGTTATAGTTTGGTTTGAAAAATGAGAATATTGACAAAATTGCGCACGATCTGTGTACTGCTGCTGAACACGTGTAGGCAAGGAGACGAGTGGTTTTTATTTCTGGGAGAAGATCCATTAAAGCTTTGAAGTTTGAAGTGTGCTTCATATGTCATGAATAGGCTCCTAGAACAGCTATCACGTGGCCAAAGAAGAAATGAGTGAAATTATTCTAATTACATGTTATTAATATGATGATATGAAGTAAATCTGACAGACAGGCCTCCTCTCAGAGCAGTTCCTCTTAATGACCTCTAGTCTAACCACCTGCCATGTCGCTCAGTCTACAGACTCGTGGTCGCCACAAAAAACATCCAGGTTTGGGTTTGTGTAATTTTCTGGTTGTTTGGTGAAGAAAATCTGAATTTGACATCCCGAAGGCCAAACCCAGTGGTGTGAAGTGCTGTGCAGTCATGACACATAAGCTCTCGCTGCCTGTAAAAGTAGAGTTTGATGAGTTTAACGAATGGATTCAACGACTATAGAAAAGTACGGCCCCGCCCGAGTCAGTGTACACATCTGTATGTTGGGGCTGTCCACGGTGGAAAGGGAGGGTGTTAAACGCCGCTGTTGTCAGTGCTCCAAACTTCAAATTCATTCATCTTTAGTTACTTCCTCTAGGAGGTGTGCCTGGCTTCAGGATGGGGTCTGGAAAAACCAGCAGTGGTTCTTTCCAGACTAGTCTCTTAATGTGAATCACTTTTTTTTTCTTTTAAAACTCAGTTTTGTTTCTTTGTCCATGAAACAAAGTCTAAGACTTGGCACTTTGCGACAAGCGGACTGTTAACAGATCAGAACCGGATCAGCTGGCCCTTCATCCAGTCGTCTTCGTCGTCACTTGGTCTGTCAGAGGAGAAGAAGAACAAATTGAAAGGAGAAATGCAACCACACAGCACTGATCATTGTGACTGCTCATCTAATGTCGTCTGTTGTAATCCAGGTGTACAATAATAGTATATATTGTAGGATATTCTGACCTTTGACCTGTACAGACGCACTCTTTGTTCAGTTCTGTCATGTTTGTTTTGTTTGGGTTTAGTTTGCTAATAAAACATGAATGATCCCACGGCTTCAACATTGCTGTTTGCATGTGTGATGAGTTTTCAGACCAACAATAAATCAGCTTCCTGTACCTTCTGTGGATGTTGTGTTCTGTGCACCTCTTCCCTCCGCACAACTCACCAGATGCTTTTCACCCAGCATCCCTAGTTTGAATCTCCAGGGCAGCACAGCCTTTAACCAAGGCACTGATTTTCAAACTGCTTACATTGCTTAGTGATGGACAGCAGACGACACCCGATGTGTTGGGCGGCTCCCAGAAAGGTGGGGTAGGACTGGCCAGCAACGTGACCATCATTTTCTTTCAACGTGTTCTCTATACAGCACCACCTTCGCCTTGTAGATAATCAAACCCGTGCCCCTTGGTTACATTATCAGAGGTCATTCCCCCCCATTTCAAGCATGCTGGTTATTTTTCTGACACGTGCAGGGTGTACTTCACAGATTTCATGTTTGTGACTCTTTCATGGATGCACCGGTACCACTTCTTCACCGCCGATTCTAAGTGCGGCTGAAAGTATCGGCCCATATCAAGTAACGTCACATCCACCACTTGAACAGCGCAGATTTACACCGTTAGTTTGGGGTCAGTGGGGGAAAGTAATGGCGATAAAATCAGTTTTGCAGGGACATTGCGGTATATTCCGGTGCTTACCAACACGGAGATCACCGGTTCGAATCCCCGTGTTACCTCCGGCTTGAAGCAGCCGGAAAACACCAAAACATGAAGGAAGAAATCAGCGCATTGTGTGGGTGAAAGTAACAGTAACAATACGTTAGCTGTATTAGCTATCAATAATAGCTAGTAGCAAGCTTAGCTTGGAGCAGACAGGTATTATTGTTGATTCTGGATGGATTAAGCTGGCCATGGGGTCTGCTACACTGCCAAATCTATTGCCCACATTGAATTGAAGAGAATTACACCCCCTCCAAACTTTTCACATATCTAGTATCCGATCTGCAGATCCCATAGGCACACCGTTTCAGCATTTTGTTGTGTGTTTGAAAGCTTGACGGACCGTTGCTAAGGTAGGATTGGACAAGCACCGTTCTGGGGCGGTACTTTGCGAAAGGTCAATTGTGTCTGTAGGACTCCCGACCAAGCCGGGGGTCACACGGGGACTCCCTGACAGTTCATCTTAACCTGGTATCAGTCCCATATCCCATCCCTAAAGCTGTATTATGAAATGTGTTTTGTGGTGTTTTTCAGGGACATGTGACCATTACCATTTCAGCATTCATAAATCAATATGGAGGAAACGCAGATCCAGCAGTCTCTTGTTGGATGTATCTACCATTTCATTAAGCAGACGCGTATCTGAGAGGGGGTTGGCTTGTGTAGCATCAGGGGTCTAAACCACGGACTCATCCCAAACGGGATTTGAACCATCGACCTCCGGTGGGAGAGCCGGTGTTCTTACCTACTGAACTCACAAGAGCCAACAAGAGACCAGAGTCCGCAAGTTCACGGAAAAGGGCCAAGAGCTGCACGATGAGCAAGTAAGAAGACTTGCACACTGTTTCAGTATGAGCTCCAAGAAGTGGAAGGCTATCACTAAAGACGCCAACCAAACGCTGACTGGAGAATGCTCAAACGACCTGCTGCACAAACACATCACAAAGGTAAGCAACGCCTCAAACGATTTGAACGTTGTTTATGAAGAATTAAGGCACATCGACATTCCCGACAATGACACACGCCGCAGAGTAGACACGTGAAGCAGTAACAAAAAGGGTCATCGAGACTGCAAGAGGTCGTCTAAACACAAGAAAGGGTGAAGATCAAAGGGATGAAGAACAAGGTGAGGAAGAGACAGCGCTGGAAATCAAGTCTGTAGCCTCAGAAAAACTAAGCATCAACTCTCACCGCACCAAGTCGTCTGCCCACTCTCTAAGCAACTTTCACCGCACCAAGTCCTCTGCTCATTCTTGAAACAATGTATGCTGAAGTTGCTGCCAATGAAGCCACTTTAGAAGTACTGCTAGAGCAAGAACATCATGAAGAAGATCTTTAAAGACTCGAAGCTGAAGCCGCACATTTACGAGCCAAACAAGAGGGCAAACGCAGACAACTAGAGCAACTGGAGACGATTAAGAAGCTAAAGGCTGCCAAGGCACGACAGCAAGTATATCAGCAAAGTGAGTGCTCAGACGAAGAAATAAACAAGCTGCTCCATGAACATGACAATGTCTCTCTGAAGGAGGTAGTCAAGCATGAGAAAGTCAAGCATAAAGTAGCCTGTTACAGCACCACTCTCCACCACACGCTGTGACACAGCCAAAGCATGAAGAAAGCACAACAGCTCTCGTTAGAGCATTTGCAGAGTCCATCATTGCGAGTCATCTTCCTGCACCTGAACCAGTAATGTTCAATGTTCAGCAGCAGTGGTGGCTGTCCGCACCAGTGACATGTTGAAGAAAGAACTGGAAGTAGCTTGTCTACATGAATTCTTCTGGACTGATTCGATGGTTGTCCTCAGATACATCAATAATGAAGCCAGAAGATTTCATGTGTTCGTAGCAAAGCACAGAGTCTGCACAATGGAAGTATGTGGCTTCTGAAGAGAAACCAGCAGATCACGCCCCAAGAGGTCTCACAGCAGAGCAACTTGCAGCTTCTAACTGGTTCACAGGCCCAGCCTTTCTTTGGCAGAAAGAACTACCAAGCAGAGTAGTCAAGGTGGGAGAAATCGCAAGCAGTGACCCAGAGCTCAAGAAGGCCCAGGTTCATGACACCCAAGCAAAGGTAGTAAGGTCAGTGTTAGATTGTCTACACAAGCTCTCTGACTGGTCAAGAATGGTGAAAGCTATCGCCAGGCTCAAGCGCTGTGTGTGCATGGTGTAGAAGCCTAAAGGAAGGAGGACAGGAAGACGATTTTAGCCCCTGTAGTAACAAGCAGCCTACGAGGTATGTTTGAGTGAAGTTTATTTCTCCGGTTACTATACAAGGCTATGTATGTGCTAGCTAGCTAACATGCTACCTGTTGTATAGCTATAGGAAATTAAGAATTGTGAAAACAAGACACATACATGCATTTCGTTTATTGTATTTTTATTTATTGTATTTTCTCTTCCAACCCAGTTCTCATGGGTTGATCTGTCCACGAGTAAAGCCCTGTTTTCTTAACCAAGACCTCATGCCCCATGTCTGTTACTGATGGAGCCACAACTTAGACTAGGATTATGACCACTACTACTACTACTACTAATACTACTACTCCTACTCCTACTCCTACTCCTCCTCCTCCTCCTGCTACTACTACTACTACTACTACTACTACTACTACTTTCGGCTGCTCCCGTTAGGGGTCGCCACAGCGGATCATCCGTCTCCATCTCTTCCTGTCTTCTGCATCTTCCTCTGTCACACCAGCCACCTGCATGTCCTCCCTCACCACATCCATAAACCTCCTCTTTGGCCTTCCTCTTTTCCTCTTTCCTGGCAGCTCCATATTCACTATCCTTTTCCCAATATACCCAGCATCTCTCCTCCACACATGTCCAAACCATCTCAATCTTGCCTCTCTTGCTTTGTCTCCAAACCGTCCAACCTGAGCTGTCCCTCTAATATAATCGTTCCTAATCCTGTCCTTCTTCATCACTCCCAACAACCTTCCCTTTCATTCTTGCTGGTACCCTTCTGTCGCAAATCACTCCTGACACTCTTCTCCACCAACTCCACCCTGCCTGCACTCTCTTCTTCACCTGTCTACTGCACTCCCCGTTACTTTGGACAGTTGACCCCGAGTATTCAAACTCATATGCCTTCGTCACCTCTACTCCTTGCATCCTGACCATTCCACTGTCCTCCCTCTCATTCACACATAGGTACTCCATCTTGCTCCAACTGACTTTCATTTTCTCTTCTCTCCAGTGCATACCTCCACCTCTCCCAGCTCGCCTCAACCTGCACCCTTCTCTTGTTACAGATCACAATGTCATCCGTGAACATAATCGTCCATGGAGACTCCTGCCTGATCTTGTCTGTCAACCTGCCCATCACCATTACAAACAAGAAAGGGCTCAGAGCGTCCCGGCCATGGCGACGGTCTCCCAGACTGCCCCCCGAATTCGCTACATTTGTGTCAGAAGTGGGATGGAGCGACCGTAAGGCCATCGGAAGCGTAGGCGCCCTGAGGCGTGAAGGAGCTGATATGCTTAAGCGCGGGGACGCGCTTCCCGAAGGAGGGGGGTAGTGTAACGTGCATGGATAAGTAGACACGTTGGTCCTTGACTAATGGGTCGGAACCTTTAGTCGACTGGTTAACGTTGTCGCTTGCGGAGCGGGAGACATAGGTTCGCATCCCGGCCATGGCGACGGTCTCCCAGACTGCCCCCCGAATTCCCTACAATATTAACTTCTTACAACGCACTAGTACACATCTAATGGTCAAAGTACATTTCAGAAGTCATTATAAAGTTGATAGAATCCGGTCATAACATTTCAAAGCTGATATTTGGCGTTATGAATAAGCTATTATATAATGGACTCTTCCGTTGTGGCGGAAGCTCTTCGTTCACGCCTGGTGCCTTCCCTTTAGCTCTGGACTTTGAAAGGGACGGTGTGCATTCTATGTGCTGTTAAAGAGTTTTGGTAAATTACCCTGTAAATACTGTTTCTCATTTGCCATCGACGGTAGTGGTAATAACCGTTAACTAGTTTGTGTTTTGTGTTGCAATTCTCAACTATTCTGTTCATTTACGTGGATTTAGTGTGGAAAATGTGATGGTAACTGCACATGTCGTTCTAGTGTGGGAGTGCGTTGGTAGGATGTCCACTAGAGGGTGCTGTTGCCCACTCATGTACTGAAAATAGCGTTGTTGGTGAATCAATTGCAGGCTGTGGGTACTGTATGCGGAAGGAGACCTGTATATTCACTGCTGTGTACTGTTTTCATACAGGTGTGGGGGGGTTGTTATTTTAATTTTATGTTATTTCTTTATTTTAAAGGAGAATTGCAAGCTATTTTGTACACCATTTTATATGGGTTTTGTATCATTTATGTTAACAAAAAGAACTTGGAATGAAAAAATAATTCAGTGTCACAGTGAGCGTATGCAGTTTTGTCGCCCTTTCGCGCTGGACTTTGAAGGAGACGGCTGTGGGCACTGTATGCGGAAGGAGACCTGTATATTCACTGCTGTGTACCGGTTTCATACAGGCTCCTGATGGCAATAAATAGGATATCATCTACCTGGTCGTCATAGCGTCTCAGTCACACCAACAAACTACACAACGCAGAGACCACGCTACACTTGCTGCATGTATTTGTGGGTCTGCACCATTACTGCCCCCCCCCCCCCGGTGTACGGCTGTGGTGCGCCGAGTAGTCGGAGTTTGCGCACCACTTGTCATGGGTGTGTGATCTGGGTCGTCGGGGCTCCCCCGTCCCCACCCCCCGGTTAGTGTTTCGGTTCACCTGTCCCCGCTTGCCTGCGTGACCCTGATTGCCCGGCTTCACGCACCTGTTCCCCTTTCTCCCATTGGCTGTCCGTTCCCTGCCGTCCTGCACACCTGCAGCCCCTCTCCCTGATTGGCTCCCCCAAGTTTGTATTCCCCTTGGTTGCCGGGCTCCACGTCGGATCGTCTCACAGAGACACTCACACACACGGACTCTTGGTCGCCGGATGCGCTACGTCCCGTTGCTAGCCTTCCCTGCGGCCTGCACCTGCTGTCTGTAAGTTTGTTGTTGGGTTAAAGTGTTGTTCCAGCCCAGTCCGTCTCCGAGTACACACCGGATTTTACCAAAAACAGCCGAAGCTCAGTAACTCGTAAAATTCACCAAAACTCATTAAAGTGCGTCAAACACGTTACACGACTGTAAACTACTAATAAGACCCGTTAGCCCCTAGCTAGCTAACGGGTCTGACCCTTTAGCCGAGCGGTTAGTGACGTCGCCTTGTGGTGCAGTACACCCCGTATCGAATCCCGCACCGGGCAAGAACATAACCGGTTACACGAATAACAACGCAAAATATTGTAACGATCACGGATGAATCGGCTCGGTAGCCCTTGGCTAGCGGGTCGGACCCTATAGTCGAGCGGTCAGCGATGAGACACGGGTTCGCGTCCTGGCTGTGGCGATTCCCGAAGGAAGGGGGCAATTTAACGATCACGGATGAATAAGCCCTTTAGTCCAGTGTTTCTCAACCGGGGGTCCGCGGACCCTTAGTGGTCCGTGGTGTAATTGCAAGGGGTCCGTGAAAATAAAATATCTTTTAAAAAAAGATCCTATGACATTTATAGAAATAGGATTATTTTATTCAAATGTGACTGAGACCTTTATCTACCTAAACTATAAAGGGTCACAGGACTTTTTTCTCTAATTACATCTGTTTAAGAAGAGATCTCGCTCCCGTTTGCATTGTTAAAAGTTACTGCATAAAAATTCTGTTGTTACATATATCTGAAAGTTACTGCATAAGAATTCTGTTTTGTTAACTATATCTAAGTTACAACTGAAAGCTCTTATTTTTGCCCCAAAGAGTGAATAAATGCTATAATGCAATTTCAAATGCAGTTTCTACTGTTTCTACAAATTGCAACCCCCCTCCCCCAAGATCAGGTGGAGGGGTCCTCAGGGTAGATCAAAAATACGCAGGGGGTCCAGGACCCCAAAAAGGTTGAGAACCACTGCTTTAGTCGACTGGTTAACGTTGTCGCTTGCGGAGTGAGAGCCCCGGGTTCGCATCCTGGCTTTGACGATTCGCGGGGAATCCCGAAGGAGGGAGAGGGGGGTAGTGTAACGTGCACGGATAAGTAGACACGTTGGCCCTTGGCTAACGGGTCGGACCCTTTAGTCGACTGGTTAACGTTGTCGCCCGCGGTGCAAGAGGTACGGGTTCGCGTCCCGGCTGCTCCCTGAAGCCGCCACACTATATTACAGCATGTGACACCACAATGCAGCACAACATGGCGTCTGCACGCGGCAAAACAACAGGCTGCACGGTTACAGCGCGGGGGCGCGCTTTCTCGCGTACACACACACAGACACTTGGCGAAGCTCGACAGACTTGGGCTCTAATTTGCTCAAAATGTCACAATAACGAGCTCTGAACACTTCTCACATGTTAGCAAGTGACTAAAGTCACACTAACTGTTTATAGTCCACAACATACCTGGAAAAGGAGTGAAATAACCACTACAGCGACAAGACGGATGTCTCCTCGACGAGAGGAAAGTAGCGGGACTTCCCCTCGGTAGTGGGTGGCGACAGAACCAATCGATCCCAGACTACCAGATCGAGGCCGCTCTGTAGATCACAGCTCAACACCATCCATCCATTATCCAAACCGCTTGTCCTTGCTCCCGGGGTCGTGGGGTTGCTGGTACGGCAGCATGTTGCTGCCGCACTAGAAAAAGGGAAAAAATGATCAGTATCACATCCCACGTGATACGTGTGCAGGAGCCTATCCCAGCAGTCATTGGGCGGCAGGTGGGGAGACACCCTGGACAGGCCGCCAGGCCATCACAGGGCTGTTCAAATTGCATAACAAAGAACAAAGCAAGCGGTGAACATGAACCCGCTGTATTGCTAATTTGCAACGGTCTTTGAACGCACCATCCAACCTTTATGTGAACGCACCATCCAACCTTTATGTGAACGCACCATCCAACCTTTATGTGAACGCACCATCCAGCCTTCATTTCGACGCACCATCCAACCTTCATGTGAACGCACCATCCAGCCTTCCAACCTGTCACAGAAGCGTCTCAGCTGATCCAGGGGCTCGAGACGGCGGTTTGACGAAGCGTCTCTCCTCGCGGCCGACCGTTAGTAAGTATTAACCCGTTGTTCGCTACTTAGCATTACACTGTTGTTCGCTACTTACTAAGTATTAACCTGTTGTTCGCTACTTACTAAGTATTAACCTGTTGTTCGCTACTTAGTAAGTATTAACCGGTTGTTAGCCACGTAGTCAGTATTAACCTGTCGTTAGCCATATAGTCACCTGTTGTTCGCTACTTACTAAGTATTAACCTGTTGTTCGCTACTTAGCATTACACTGTTGTTCGCTACTTACTAAGTATTAACCTGTTGTTCGCTACTTACTAAGTATTAACCTGTTGTTAGCTACTTAGTATTAAACTGTTGTTCGCTACTTAGTAAGTATTAACCTGTTGTTAGCCACATAGTCAGTGTTAAACTGTTGTTAGCTACGAAGTCAGTATTAACCTGTTGTTAGCCATGTAGTCGGTATTAACCTGTTGTTAGCCATGTACTCAGTATTAACCTGTTAGCCACGAAGTCAGTATTAAACTGTTGTTCACTCCTTAGTAAATGTTAATCTGTTGTTAGCCACGAAGTCAGTTACCTGTTACCCACGTAGTCAATATTAAACTGTTGTTCGCTACTTAGTAAATATTAATCTGTTGTTAGCCATGTAGTCAGTATTAACCTGTTGTTAGCCACGTAGTGAGTATTAAACTGTTAGCCATGTAGTCAGTATTAACCTTTTGTTAGCCATGTACTCAGTATTAACCTGTTAGCCACGAAGTCAGTATTAAACTGTTGTTCACTCCTTAGTAAATGTTAATCTGTTGTTAGCCACGAAGTCAGTTACCTGTTACCCACGTAGTCAATATTAAACTGTTGTTCGCTACTTAGTAAATATTAACCTGTTGTTAGCCATGTAGTCAGTATTAACCTGTTGTTAGCCACGTAGTGAGTATTAAACTGTTAGCCACGAAGTCAGTATTAACCTGTTGTTAGCCATGTAATCAGTATTAACCTGTTGTTAGCCATGTAATCAGTATTGACCTGTTGTTAGCCACGTAGTGAGTATTAACCTGTTGTTAGCCACGTAGTGAGTATTAAACTGTTAGCCACGAAGTCAGTATTAACCTGTTGTTAGCCATGTATTCAGTATTAACCTGTTGTTAGCCACGTAGTGAGTATTAAACTGTTAGCCACGAAGTCAGTATTAACCTGTTGTTAGCCACGAAGTCATTATTAACCTGTTGTTAGCCATGTAATCAGTATTAACCTGTTGTTAGCCATGTAGTCAGTATTAACCTGTTGTTAGCCACGTAGTGAGTATTAAACTGTTAGCCACGAAGTCAGTATTAACCTGTTGTTAGCCACGAAGTCAGTATTAACCTGTTGTTAGCCATGTAATCAATATTAACCTGTTGTTAGCCATGTAGTCAGTATTAACCTGTTGTTAGCCACGTAGTGAGTATTAAACTGTTAGCCACGAAGTCAGTATTAACCTGTTGTTAGCCACGAAGTCAGTATTAACCTGTTGTTAGCCATGTAATCAGTATTAACCTGTTGTTAGCCATGTAGTCAGTATTAACCTGTTGTTAGCCACGTAGTGAGTATTAAACTGTTAGCCACGAAGTCAGTATTAACCTGTTGTTAGCCACGAAGTCAGTATTAACCTGTTGTTAGCCATGTAATCAGTATTAACCTGTTGTTAGCCATGTAGTCAGTATTAACCTGTTGTTACCACGTAGTCAGTATTAACTTGTTGTTAGCTACTCAATCAGTATTAACTTGTTAGCTACTTAATCAGTATTAAGCTTTTGTTAGCTACTTAATCAGTATTAAGCTGTTGTTAGCTACTTAGTATTAACTTGTTGTTAGCTACTTAATCAGTATTAACTTGTTAGCTACTTAATCAGTATTAAGCTGTTGTTAGCTACTAAGGCAGTATTAACCTGTTGTTGGTCACGTAGTCAGTATTAACCCGTTTTTAGCTACTTAATCAGTATGAACGGGTTTTCACATTTCGACAGTATTAACTTGTTGTTAGCTACTTAATAAGTATTAACCTGTTGTTAGCTGCTTAATCAGTATTAAGTTTTTGTTAGCTACTTAGTCAGTATTAACCTGTTAGCTACTTAGTATTAATCTGTTGTTAGCCACTTATTAACCCGCAGCAAATTAATATTGATCTTGAGGTATGTTAACTTTTACATGTGTTTACTCGTTATTAACCTGTTATTTTACCCCCTGGGGTAGCAAACATTAATCATGAACCTCATTTGATGGAGGACAGACAGGTGTCCTCTCATAGTTTGGTTAGCTAGCTGCAAAGCTAGTATCAAAACTACACTAGTCTGACTGGCTATCTTTAGCTTTTCGGCAGTTACAGTCTTTTTTTTCTCACACAAGTCAACCCCACAACATGCTAACAGAGTGTATCCATGATAAGTCAATTGATTTGATGCCCCTGTTAGCAGCATACTTGTATCTCTCTGCAGGAGGCAGACAATGAGCAGCTACCACAGCACAAGGAGCCGCAGATCATGGTGAGTGTGCATTTTGTATAAAATGATATTTTTTCATTTGGAAAGTCTAGGTTTGTTCTATTTGAGGACTGACAGCTGCAGGTCAGCCAAAAACAGTGGCTTATATGGCCTTGTACTTTTGTGCCCTGTCCAAGTACCAAGGACCGTTCCAGTTACTTGGGATATCATTGTGTCAGGGAGTCATTGGAGAAACCGATGTGGTCTAACGAAGAGGTAGTGTCATCCCAAAAGTGTACCAATATGAGTTTTTTTTTTTTACATACAAGAATGAGTATTACATATGTCATAGGAAAAAAACAAAAAACAAACTTTGTACCGGCCCTTATTTAGATTTATGACCAAATATCTAGTCAGCTGGCCTGGCATCACATTTTATCTCATTTAGAAGTTGGGTTGGTAAATTTCTGCTCCAACTAAAACTAAAAAGAAAAAGACTACTTTAAAGATGCTGTGTGTAATATTCCAGCTTTCTTGAAGCATAATAGGTAACATAACAAGTACATATCAACAGGGGTTACTGAAAGGAACCAATGGAAGTCAAAGAAGGTTGAATCAGTTCATCTGGATACAAAGTCTATTGACGGATACGTTTCATCACTAAACTAAGTGACATCTTCACTCTCACCTGACTGCAGGTGTCCCCATCCTTATAAACAATACAGTGGTGTAACCACCCAAACCAACCACCAGTTTCATATGCAAATATGGGTGTGACCATTAACTAGAGTTACAATGGCCATGTGTACTATTCACAGAGGGTTGGGGAATAGTTGGAATCACAGCGTTGTAAGATGGTGACAGATGTACTCTTAGCCCTCCCTTGGTTCAGGGATGGTCATTCCCTCTTCACATAGATGGCTTCTTTGACTTCCCGTTCAAACCAGCATTCCTCCCTATCAAGGATGGTCACATCCTCATCCTTGAAAGAGTGGCCACTGGTCTGTAGATGGTGTAGACTGTGGAGTCCTGGCCTGACGTGTTAGCTCTCCTGTGTTGTGTCATCCTCTTGGCCAGCATCTGTTTAGTTTCCCCAATGTACAAGTCAGTGCAGTCCTCCTGGTACCTAACCGCGTACACTATATTGCAGTGTCAGCTGGTCCTAAAAAAATTTGGGGGGGGGGGGCGCAACTTCCCTTGGCGCAGCATACCTGACAGCTGCTTTAATGTCCATACAGTCATAGAGTTATTAAGAAGGACCATGTAGCCTATAGATTTTATCAGGGTTGGTAGATGGTGGATCACTGGCAGTCGAGACGAGGTGTGGTGGTTGGTGTGAACATGATTGACAGCCACAAGAATTGTCCAATCACATTAGATCAAAAAAACATTAAAACAATACCAATTCACTGCCAATAACAGTGGGAGTGTCTGGGGTGCACAGAACTGCACCCCCTGGAAAATCTGAAGAAACCAATCAGACAGCAGCCTAAGGTCACCTGCTCGCCACAAGTTTGAGGGCTTACATACGGTATCAATTGACCGGTGACCCGCACCCAGGAAGTATATGTATTCAGACAGAGATCAAGTAAATACCATTTGAAACTATATTTAATGCTGCTGACAGGCGCTCACAGACTGACAACACTTCTATATCATAATTATTTGCATTATACAACTAAATTATATTTAACATGTTTAAGTAGATTTTCATCTCTTGATGTTTGAAGGGGGCAGAGCCCCAGCGCCTTGTACTGGCCAGCCACCACTGCTATATTGCTCTGTTTGTTGCGAGGGACCCGATCCTTGGAGTGGACCGAGGTGGGCCGAAGAGTACATGTGTGACCATCTTAGAATGCTGGGATTGCAAACATTCTCCAGTCCTCTTTGAAGAGTACACATGGCCATTGTAACTCTAGTTAATTGTCACACTATATCTGCATATGAAACTGGACGTTGGTTTGGGTGGTTATACCACTGTATTGTTTATAAGGATGGATACACCTGCAGTCACTGTATTGTTTATAATGGTGGGGACAACTGCAGTGACTGTATTGTTTATAAGGGTGGGGACACCTGCAGTCACTGTATTGATTATAAGGGTGGAGAAACCTGCAGTCACTGTATTGTTTATAATGGTGGGGACACCTGCAGTCAGTTGTACAGTATTGTTTATACAGGTGGGACACCTGCAGTCACTGTATTGTTTATAAGGGCGGGATACCTGCAGTCACTGTATTGTTTATAAGGGTGGAGGCACCTGCAGTCACTGTATCGTTTATAATGGTGGGGACACCTGCAGTCAGTTGTACAGTATTGTTTGTAAGGGTGGGGATCCCTGCAGTCACTGTATTGTTTATAAGGGTGGGGACACATACAATGGACTGTACCACTCAAATAGAAATGACATATTTCACATTTATTTAATAGTTTGATTAATTCAAATTAGTCTATTACTACCAGCCATTAGTCAGGTTTTGGTGGGACCACTGCTTATTTATTGTGCTCGAGACAGAATCAAACCACTCTCATTTTTTTCAGTGAGTTCACATCACAGGTATTTGGATTAATGTGATGTGTACTAACAAAGCTGCCATACCTAATACCAGTAATGCTGCTTTCACTATGGCCTTAGACTTATTTCCCTATAGATTCATTTCAGTCTCCCGGGTGGTGAAATATCCAGGAGGTGTCATTCTGTTCACTGGACGTTAGTCCTCAGTTTGAAGACGTATCACCTTTCATCCAGTGGCTTCTTCAGTTAAGATGGTGCGTGGAGAAACCTTATTACTTATCCCTGTGGTAGTTTTGTAGATTCTCCACCCGGCCTCAGAACTGAAGAAGCCGTCTCGGTGAAGGACAAATGAGACCATAGACTTAGGTGTGAAGCATTATGGCTTTATCCTGCTGTTGTCATAATCCCATTCCATCCCACTTGTTCATGTGTTCCCTCATGTTCCTGGCCAGGATGACAGGCTGCTCAGGTTGGTGAAGGAGTATGGCTCAAACAGCTGGTCTCTGATTTCTCATCACTTCAGAGTGAGTATCTGACATCATAGCTTCTGGTTGCCCTGTCTGGAAAGGAAGCTCCACCTGCTCAGTGGTTGTCAGGAGTGTTAGGAGCAGCAGATCAGTCAGCTGCCAGTATTCATCTCTGGTTCCAGCAGTAAGGCTACTGACAGACTAGCCAGGCTTCCTGAACAGTCTGTAGGCTACTGACAGACTAGCCACACTTCCTAAACAGGCTGTTTCTAGGCCCTGAACACTCCACAAAACATATTAAAGATCTGGAAACCATGGAAGAATTTTTTTAATCACCACCTACATAAATACATCTTCTGTTTAGTCAGTTACTTGGTTAATAATGTGACACAAGTTGTAGGTCAGTTGAATAATGTTACGTGTAGAGGGATGTAGTTCAGTTGACGGTCATATCAGGACATTCTTCACACAAGCAGTGGGCAGCCGCCATGCAGCACCCAGGGACCAACTCCAGTTTGTCTTGCCATGCCTTGCTCAGGTGCACAGACAGGAGTATTAACATCCATCCATTATCCAGGCCGCTTATCCTAATTAGGATCACGAAATGCTGGAGCCTATCCCAGCAGTCATTGGGCGGCAAACAGGGAAACACCCTGGACAGGCCGCCAGTCGATCACAGGGCCCACACACACACACACACACACACACACACACACACACACACACACACACACACACACACACACACACACACACACATTCACTCCTAGGGACAATTTAGTATGGCCGAGTTACCTGACCTACATGTCTTTGGACTGTGGGAGGAAACCGGAGCACCTGGAGGAAACCCACACGATCACGGGGAGAACATGCAAACTCCACACAGAGGATGACCTGGGATGACCCCCAAGGTTGGACAACCCCGGGGTTCAAACCCAGGACCTTCTTGCTGTGAGGCAACTGCACTAACCACTGCGCCACCATCCCAATTTGTATCCCATAGTCATTTTATTTGTGTCTAAAAACCAGAGGTGTTTCCCACTTTTAAACACGTGAAAATGTGAGCACCTCTACCTTAGTAATGGTCCAGTGTTTACTAGGGATGGATACTGAAACCTGGTATTAAACGGGCACCGGTACTAAATTATTAAAGACCGTAGTATTGATAAGCACCGACATTAACGGTTCTTGCTATTGGTATTGGAGAAATTATGAAAATTAATTTCCTATTTATTTAGGCTACATAAGTGTTATAGGTCACCTTTTATCTCACCAATTCTGTTTCTCATTCGCAATAAAATTAAGATATTCGTCTATGATTCTTCGAGTCTCTGGGTGGTGTCCTGGATAGGGCTTCGCCTCAGGACTCTATAGTCCTGCTAGGGGACTTCAATGCTCACGTGGGCAATGATG
This sequence comes from Lampris incognitus, assembly GCF_029633865.1. Classification (NCBI taxonomy): domain Eukaryota; kingdom Metazoa; phylum Chordata; class Actinopteri; order Lampriformes; family Lampridae; genus Lampris; species Lampris incognitus. Next base: position 44 of record NW_026611133.1, on the reverse strand, counting down.
GAGAAACCTGGAGGGGCTTAATTGGGAGGAACGGCCTCCCCGAT
>NW_026611132.1:137500-140000 GCF_029633865.1 Lampris incognitus | reverse complement strand
CCAACGCTTATAGTAGCCCCTCCCAGTTAGTAACCCCTCCCTGTTGTGACGCCATTTCCTGTTAGAGGCCCAAAACGTATGTACGTGTTCATTTTTGTCTGCCCCTGTAATTTATTTTATCCATTCCTAATGTGGGTCCCAATTCCTGCGTATGCTACAGTAGGAGCTGATCTAAAGTTTCCTGAAATCTGTCCTGTTTATACGCGACTGCTATGTTTTATGTGTTTTTGTAAAAAAAAAAAAAAAAAAAAACCTGTATTGCGAGCTACGCGCTCTTTCCCGCTTTGGACATGTAGAAAGAGGCTACAGTAGGAGCTGATCTGAAGCTTCCAGAAACCTGCTCTGTTTATATGCGACAGAATACAGATCCCATGAAGGAGACAAGTTGTCCTGTCTTTCCTACACAACGCAATGAAAAAGTAGACCGGTCACACGAGGACTTTGAGAAAATGTCTCCCGGGAAGCCCCGCGAGGTAAACACGGAGCTGTTCCACCCCTCCCCATACAGATGTTGGAGGGGGAGGGGGGGGGGGCGGCAAGCCTCGCGAGGGGAGCCGTGGAAGAGCAACTGGGATAGACGGTCCGGCTGAGCACCGCCGAGCACGCTGTCGAGCTGTGCAACGGAGAGGACGACTACGCGGTAGAGCCCCTCCCACTCCGCACTCTGCTCGCCACTAAGAACATTAAATAAAGGACATCGATCCGCCAGACCGGAGGAACCGACCGCCCGAACGCCGGCAAAGCCGGCCGGCGGACACCCTCCGAAGGCGTGTTAAGTTGGCCCATCGATCAGGACACAAACACGCAACAAATCCAGTCCGGGGTGTGGTGTAAGCAGCCCTACCAGAGAAATCACCTAACCCTAACCCTAAACGTACGGCAGACGCGTCCCCTGGCTCTCACATTGACAACTGAGAGGCTTCTGAAAACCTGGCCACGCCCATCAGTAAAAACCACTACAGCAAGTGACGACATATGTACCTTCAAAGTGCTGTACTACAGGGTGCTGTTCAAAAGGTATCTATCCCGTTTACTCTCTATGCTTCATATATCATCATATTATTGAAAAGTGCAAGCCTTTAGGAACAACAGCAACTCAAGTCGCCAACGCTCTGTTCACTCAATAACTGCAGAGATCCAAACTTCTCCTGGCATTAACATCGGCACAAAAACTGTGCGCCGGGAGCTTCGTGGAATATGGGTTTCTATGGATTCAGAATGAGATGTCAGAAAAGCTCCTGTAGGTGTAATGGTCAGTTATGTCAATACTTTTGGACATATATTGTGCGTGTGCGTGTGTCTGTGATACCTAACATAAACACACCTGTATTACTAGAATTGATCGTTCACGCCACAAAAGTGAGGGGCAAACATAGAAAAGCGTGCAACCCAGCCACTGAGGATGCACAAGCCAGTGCATTCTTAGTGCAGGTCCCAAGCCCGGACAAATGGGGAGGGTTACGTCAGGAAGGGCATCCGGCGTCAAATCTTTGCCAAATCAAATATGCGGATCATAAATAAGATTTCCATACCGGATCGGTCGAGGCTCGGGTTACCGACGACCGCCATCGGTACTGTTAACCAGCGGAGTGCCGGTGGAAACTAGGCTACTGTTGGGCGAAGGAAAAGGAGAGGGGGAAGGCATGTCCAGAGGCAGCTAGAGAGGAGGAAGGGTAGGCGTGTGGAGGTGAGAGTCAGTCGGAACTTTGAATGTTGGCACTATGGCTAGTAAAGGGAGAGAGCTGGCTGACGTGATGGAAAGAAGAAAGGTGACAAGAGACAAGGTGGAAGGGGAGTAAGGCCAGGAGTATCGCAGGTGGGTTCAAACTCTTCTACCATGGTGCGAATGGGAGGAGAAATGGGGTAGGGGTCATTCTGAAGGAAGAGTATGTCAAGAGCGTGCTGGAGGTGAACACAGTGTCAGACAGAGTGAGGATTATGAAGCTGGAAATCGAAGGTGTATTGCTGACGGTTATCAGCGCATATGCCCCGCAAGTCGGGTGTAAGATGGACGAAAAAGAAGAATTCTGGAGTTGAGTTGGACGACGTGGTGGAAAGGGTACCCAAGGAGGAGGGAGTGGTGATTGGAGCGGACTTCGATGGACACGTTGCTGAAGGGAACAGAGGTGGTGAGGAGTTGATGGTAAGGTATGGAATCGAGGAGAGAAATGTGGAAGGACAGATGGTGTTCGATTTTGCGAAAAGGATGGAAATGGCTGAGGTGAATACATATTTCAAGAAGAGGGAGGAGCACAGGGTGACGACGTATACGAGTGGAGGAAAGTGCACACAGGTGGACTATATCTTGTGTAGAAGGCGCGATGTAAAAGGGATTGCATACTGCAAGGTGGTGACAGGGGAGAACGTAGCTAGGCAGCATCGGATGGTGGTCTGTAAGATGACTTTGGAGACCAACATTAGGAAGCGAGTGAAGACACAGCCGAAGATCAAATGGTGGAAGTTGAAGAAGGAAGACTGTTGTGTGGAGTTCAGGCAGGAG
>NW_026611132.1:90000-92500 GCF_029633865.1 Lampris incognitus | reverse complement strand
AGCGAGGAAAACAACGTCACATCACAGAGCATAATGGATGAGTATGCAGATGTTTTCCAAGGAATAGGAGAGTTCCCAGGCGAGTGCACCTTCCGCGTCACACCAGATGCAACGCCGGTCGTCTGCCCGCCACGCAGAATCCCCATCGCCCTACGCAGCAAACTGAGGGACGAGCTTGACAGCATGGAGAAAGGCGGCATAATCTGTAAGGTAACAGAACCCACAGAATGGGTGAACGCACTCGTCATTGTTGAGAAGCCAAAGACAGGCAAACTTAGAGTGTGTTTAGACCCCAGAGCTCTTAACAAAGTGATACAACGACCTCACTACCCCCTCCCCACGCTGGAGGACGCCACCACAAAGCTTGCTGGAGCTGAGTACTTTAGCGTGTTAGACGCGCGGTCAGGCTATTGGGCCATCAAACTGAGCACTAAATCCTCAATGTTGACGACATTTAACACAGTGTTTGGCAGGTATCGTTTCCTCAGACTGCCATTCGGAATCGTGTCCGCTCAAGACGAGTTCCAGAGACGCGTGGATGAAACATATGAAGGATTGGACGGTGTGACGGCCATAGTGGACGATATACTAGTGTTCGGCAAGACTAAAGAGGAACATGACCAGCGTCTCAGAGCGATGCTGAAGCGCACAAGGGAGCGAGGGGTGCGGCTCAACCCCGACAAGTGTCACATATGCGTGTCCGAGGTAAGCTACTTCGGCCACACGCTCTCACACGAAGGCATCAAACCAGACCCACACAAGGTGAAGGCGGTCAAGGACATGCAACCCCCACAGAACAAAGCAGAGCTGGAGACAGTCCTCGGCATGATCAACTACCTCGCCAGATTTGCTCCACACCTCTCACAGATAAACTCACCCCTCAGACAGCTTCTGAAACAGGACAGTGAGTTTGTGTGGGATGCAGTCCACGACAAGGCGTTCCAAGAGATGAAGAATCTCATTACACAGCACCCAGGTCCAGTACTCTCATATTTCGACCCGCAGAAAGAGCTGCGACTCCAAGTGGATGCATCCAAAAGTGGCCTTGGGGCTGTCATGCTCCAAGATGGCAAACCAATTGCCTATGCGTCCAAGTCACTCAACAGCACTGAAGAAAACTACGCACAGATAGAGAAGGAGCTCTACGCTGTGGTCTTCGGCTGCAAGAGGTTCCACGAGTACATGTATGGACGAAAAGTGATTGTGGAGTCAGACCACAAGCCTCTGGAGGCAATACTAAAAAAGCCACTGGCAGCAGCACCACCCCGGCTGCAACGGATGATCCTGGCGCTCCAAAAATACGACATCCAAATCATCCACCGCCCCGGTAAGGACATACCGGTGGCCGACACACTGTCACGCAAGTCAATAGAACACCACGACAGTGACCTACAGGAAGGGATGGAGGCCCAAGTGCACACGGTCCTCAGCAACATCCCTGTGAGCGACACAAGACTCACAGAAATCAAGCAGGAAACAGCGCAAGATCCACAGCTCACCGCACTCAGACGAGCCACACTCACTGGCTGGCCAGACACAAAGAAAAAGTGCCCGCCCAGCATCCAGGAATACTGGAACCACAGAGCAGAAATCTCAGAAATGGACGGTATCCTGTTCAAAGGTGAGAGAATCATTGTCCCCCAAAAGCTTCGCAAGGACATGATACAGCGCATCCATGCCAGCCACCTTGGCGTGGAAAAAAGCAAATGCCGAGCAAGAGACTTACTGTTCTGGCCTGGCATGGGGAAACAGATCGAGGATGCGGTAGCAGACTGCAGCATATGCCAAGAACGGCGCAGCGCAAATGCAAAGGAACCAATGATGTCACACGCCATACCCGAGCGGCCGTGGCAAGTGATAGGCACAGACCTATTCACATGGAACTCACAGGACTTCATAGTCACTGTGGACTACTACTCCAGATTCTTCGAGCTAGAAAGACTTTACAGCTGCACCTCATCTGCCGTCATCATGAAGCTGAAAGCAGCAATGGCTCGACACGGAATCCCCGAGACTATCATCAGCGACAACGGTCCGTGCTACAGCTCTGGTGAGTTCCGCAACTTCTCACAGACATGGGGTTTCTCACACACCACCACAAGCCCCCACTACCCACAGAGCAACGGCCTCTCCGAGAAGACTGTCCAGACGGCCAAACGCATCCTGGACAAAGCCAAAGCTGAGAACAAAGACCCCTACATGAGCTTGCTGGAGTATCGCAACACACCGGTGGACAACCTGAAATCACCGGCACAGCTACTGATGAGTCGGAGGCTGCGGTCCATTCTCCCATCAACAGCAAAACACCTGCAGCCACAGATCGCCAGTCAGGAGGATGTTCACAAAAGGAGAGAGGTATGTCAACAGCGCCAGCAGGCATACTACAACCGAACAGCCAAACCTCTGCCCCACCTGCCCGCAGGCACACCAATCCGCTTCCGGCAGGAGGATGGATCCTGGAGACCTGCAACTGTGGAAAGACCAGCGAACACAGACAGGA
>NW_026611132.1:82500-85000 GCF_029633865.1 Lampris incognitus | reverse complement strand
GGGGGGGGGCGGCAAGCCTCGCGAGGGGAGCCGTGGAAGAGCAACTGGGATAGACGGTCCGGCTGAGCACCGCCGAGCACGCTGTCGAGCTGTGCAACGGAGAGGACGACTACGCGGTAGAGCCCCTCCCACTCCGCACTCCGCTCGCCACTAAGAACATTAAATAAAGGACATCGATCCGCCAGACCGGAGGAACCGACCGCCCGAACGCCGGCAAAGCCGGCCGGCGGACACCCTCCGAAGGCGTGTTAAGTTGGCCCATCGATCAGGACACAAACACGCAACAAATCCAGTCCGGGGTGTGGTGTAAGCAGCCCTACTGTAACCAGCCCTGCCAGAGAAATCACCTAACCCTAACCCTAAACGTACGGCAGACGCGTCCCCTGGCTCTCACATTGACAACTGAGAGGCTTCTGAAAACCTGGCCACGCCCATCAGTAAAAACCACTACAGCAAGTGACGACATATGTACCTTCAAAGTGCTGTACTACAGGGTGCTGTTCAAAAGGTATCTATCCCGTTTACTCTCTATGCTTCATATATCATCATATTATTGAAAAGTGCAAGCCTTTAGGGACAACAGCAACTCAAGTCGCCAACGCTCTGTTGACTCAATAACTGCAGAGATCCAAACTTCTCCTGGCATTAACATCGGCACAAAAACTGTGCGCCGGGAGCTTCGTGGAATATGGGTTTCTATGGATTCAGAATGACATGTCAGAAAAGCTCCTGTAGGTGTAATGGTCAGTTATCTCAATACTTTTGGACATATATTGTGCGTGTGCGTGTGTCTGTGATACCTAACATAAACACACCTGTATTACTAGAATTGATAGTTCACGCCACAAAAGTGAGGGGCAAACATAGAAAAGCGTGCAACCCAGCCACTGAGGATGCACAAGCCAGTGCATTCTTAGTGCAGGTCCCAAGCCAGGACAAATGGGGAGGGTTACGTCAGGAAGGGCATCCGGCGTCAAATCTTTGCCAAATCAAATATGCGGATCATAAATAAGATTTCCATACCGGATCGGTCGAGGCCCGGGTTACCGACGACCGCCATCGGTACTGTTAACCAGCGGAGTGCCGGTGGAAACTAGGCTACTGTTGGGCGAAGGAAAAGGAGAGGGGGAAGGCATGTCCAGAGGCAGCTAGAGAGGAGGAAGGGTAGGCGTGTGGAGGTGAGAGTCAGTCGGAACTTTGAATGTTGGCACTTGGCTAGTAAAGGGAGAGAGCTGGCTGACGTGATGGAAAGAAGAAAGGTGACAAGAGACAAGGTGGAAGGGGAGTAAGGCCAGGAGTATCGCAGGTGGGTTCAAACTCTTCTACCATGGTGCGAATGGGAGGAGAAATGGGGTAGGGGTCATTCTGAAGGAAGACTATGTCAAGAGCGTGCTGGAGGTGAACACAGTGTCAGACAGAGTGAGGATTATGAAGCTGGAAATCGAAGGTGTATTGCTGACGGTTATCAGCGCATATGCCCCGCAAGTCGGGTGTAAGATGGACGAAAAAGAAGAATTCTGGAGTTGAGTTGGACGACGTGGTGGAAAGGGGACCCAAGGAGGAGGGAGTGGTGATTGGAGCGGACTTCGATGGACACGTTGCTGAAGGGAACAGAGGTGATGAGGAGTTGATGGTAAGGTATGGAATCGAGGAGAGAAATGTGGAAGGACAGATGGTGTTCGATTTTGCGAAAAGGATGGAAATGGCTGAGGTGAATACATATTTCAAGAAGAGGGAGGAGCACAGGGTGACGACGTATACGAGTGGAGGAAAGTGCACACAGGTGGACTATATCTTGTGTAGAAGGCGCGATGTAAAAGGGATTGCATACTGCAAGGTGGTGACAGGGGAGAACGTAGCTAGGCAGCATCGGATGGTGGTCTGTAAGATGACTTTGGAGACCAACATGAGGAAGCGAGTGAAGACACAGCCGAAGATCAAATGGTGGAAGTTGAAGAAGGAAGACTGTTGTGTGGAGTTCAGGCAGGAGTTAACACAGGCGCTGAGTGGTAGTGAAGAGTTGCCAGATGGCTGGGCAAGCGCTGCAGAAATAGCGAGGAAGACAGCTAGGAAGGTACTTGGTGTGTCATCGGGACAGAGGAAGGAAGACAAGGAGACTTGGCGGTGGTGGTGGTGGTGGTGGTGGAAGGAGGAAGTAGAGCAAAGTATACAGAGGAAAAGGTTGGCAAAGAAGAAGTGGGATAGTCAGAGAGATGAAGAAAGTACACAGGAGTACAAGGAGATGCAGCGTAAAGCAAAGAGAGAGGTGGCAAAGGTAAAGGAAAAGTCGTACGGTGAGCTGTATGACAGGTTAGACACTAAGGAAGGAGAAAAAGACTTGTACAGATTGGCTAGACAGAGAGACCGAGCTGCCGAGGATGTGCGACAAGTTAGGGCGATCAAAGATACAGATGGAAATGTGCTGCCAAGCGAGGAGAGTGTGCTACGAAGTGGAAGGACTACTTTGACGGGCTGATAAATGAAGAAAATGAGAGAGACA
>NW_026611132.1:70000-72500 GCF_029633865.1 Lampris incognitus | reverse complement strand
GCCAGACCGGAGGAACCGACCGCCCGAACGCCGGCAAAGCCGGCCGGCGGACACCCTCCGAAGGCGTGTTAAGTTGGCCCATCGATCAGGACACAAACACGCAACAAATCCAGTCCGGGGTGTGGTGTAAGCAGCCCTACTGTAACCAGCCCTGCCAGAGAAATCACCTAACCCTAACCCTAAACGTACGGCAGACGCGTCCCCTGGCTCTCACATTGACAACTGAGAGGCTTCTGAAAACCTGGCCACGCCCATCAGTAAAAACCACTACAGCAAGTGACGACATATGTACCTTCAAAGTGCTGTACTACAGGGTGCTGTTCAAAAGGTATCTATCCCGTTTACTCTCTATGCTTCATATATCATCATATTATTGAAAAGTGCAAGCCTTTAGGAACAACAGCAACTCAAGTCGCCAACGCTCTGTTCACTCAATAACTGCAGAGATCCAAACTTCTCCTGGCATTAACATCGGCACAAAAACTGTGCGCCGGGAGCTTCGTGGAATATGGGTTTCTATGGATTCAGAATGACATGTCAGAAAAGCTCCTGTAGGTGTAATGGTCAGTTATCTCAATACTTTTGGACATATATTGTGCGTGTGCGTGTGTCTGTGATACCTAACATAAACACACCTGTATTACTAGAATTGATAGTTCACGCCACAAAAGTGAGGGGCAAACATAGAAAAGCGTGCAACCCAGCCACTGAGGATGCACAAGCCAGTGCATTCTTAGTGCAGGTCCCAAGCCAGGACAAAAGCGGAGGGTTACGTCAGGAAGGGCATCCGGCGTCAAATCTTTGCCAAATCAAATATGCGGATCATAAATAAGATTTCCATACCGGATCGGTCGAGGCCCGGGTTACCGACGACCGCCATCGGTACTGTTAACCAGCGGAGTGCCGGTGGAAACTAGGCTACTGTTGGGCGAAGGAAAAGGAGAGGGGGAAGGCATGTCCAGAGGCAGCTAGAGAGGAGGAAGGGTAGGCGTGTGGAGGTGAGAGTCAGTCGGAACTTTGAATGTTGGCACTATGGCTAGTAAAGGGAGAGAGCTGGCTGACGTGATGGAAAGAAGAAAGGTGACAAGAGACAAGGTGGAAGGGGAGTAAGGCCAGGAGTATCGCAGGTGGGTTCAAACTCTTCTACCATGGTGCGAATGGGAGGAGAAATGGGGTAGGGGTCATTCTGAAGGAAGAGTATGTCAAGAGCGTGCTGGAGGTGAACACAGTGTCAGACAGAGTGAGGATTATGAAGCTGGAAATCGAAGGTGTATTGCTGACGGTTATCAGCGCATATGCCCCGCAAGTCGGGTGTAAGATGGACGAAAAAGAAGAATTCTGGAGTTGAGTTGGACGACGTGGTGGAAAGGGGACCCAAGGAGGAGGGAGTGGTGATTGGAGCGGACTTCGATGGACACGTTGCTGAAGGGAACAGAGGTGATGAGGAGTTGATGGTAAGGTATGGAATCGAGGAGAGAAATGTGGAAGGACAGATGGTGTTCGATTTTGCGAAAAGGATGGAAATGGCTGAGGTGAATACATATTTCAAGAAGAGGGAGGAGCACAGGGTGACGACGTATACGAGTGGAGGAAAGTGCACACAGGTGGACTATATCTTGTGTAGAAGGCGCGATGTAAAAGGGATTGCATACTGCAAAGTGGTGACAGGGGAGAACGTAGCTAGGCAGCATCGGATGGTGGTCTGTAAGATGACTTTGGAGACCAACATGAGGAAGCGAGTGAAGACACAGCCGAAGATCAAATGGTGGAAGTTGAAGAAGGAAGACTGTTGTGTGGAGTTCAGGCAGGAGTTAACACAGGCACTGAGTGGTAGTGAAGAGTTGCCAGATGGCTGGGCAAGCGCTGCAGAAATAGTGAGGAAGACAGCTAGGAAGGTACTTGGTGTGTCATCGGGACAGAGGAAGGAAGACAAGGAGACTTGGCGGTGGTGGTGGTGGTGGTGGTGGTGGTGGTGGTGGTGGTGGTGGTGGTGGTGGTGGTGGTGGTGGAAGGAGGAAGTAGAGCAAAGTATACAGAGGAAAAGGTTGGCAAAGAAGAAGTGGGATAGTCAGAGAGATGAAGAAAGTACACAGGAGTACAAGGAGATGCAGCGTAAAGCAAAGAGAGAGGTGGCAAAGGTAAAGGAAAAGTCGTACGGTGAGCTGTATGACAGGTTAGACACTAAGGAAGGAGAAAAAGACTTGTACAGATTGGCTAGACAGAGAGACCGAGCTGCCGAGGATGTGCGACAAGTTAGGGCGATCAAAGATACAGATGGAAATGTGCTGCCAAGCGAGGAGAGTGTGCTACGAAGTGGAAGGACTACTTTGACGGGCTGATAAATGAAGAAAATGAGAGAGAGAGAGAGAGAAAAGGTTGGTTGATTGAGAAGTATAGAGAAGGCCAGAAAGAGTTGCATTGTGTCTTTGTAGATTTACAGAAAGCATACGACAGGGTGCCGAGAGAGGAGGTGTGATATTGTAGGAGGAAGTCAAGAGTT
>NW_026611132.1:57500-60000 GCF_029633865.1 Lampris incognitus | reverse complement strand
GTGTGGTGTAAGCAGCCCTACTGTAACCAGCCCTGCCAGAGAAATCACCTAACCCTAACCCTAAACGTACGGCAGACGCGTCCCCTGGCTCTCACATTGACAACTGAGAGGCTTCTGAAAACCTGGCCACGCCCATCAGTAAAAACCACTACAGCAAGTGACGACATATGTACCTTCAAAGTGCTGTACTACAGGGTGCTGTTCAAAAGGTATCTATCCCGTTTACTCTCTATGCTTCATATATCATCATATTATTGAAAAGTGCAAGCCTTTAGGGACAACAGCAACTCAAGTCGCCAACGCTCTGTTGACTCAATAACTGCAGAGATCCAAACTTCTCCTGGCATTAACATCGGCACAAAAACTGTGCGCCGGGAGCTTCGTGGAATATGGGTTTCTATGGATTCAGAATGACATGTCAGAAAAGCTCCTGTAGGTGTAATGGTCAGTTATCTCAATACTTTTGGACATATATTGTGCGTGTGCGTGTGTCTGTGATACCTAACATAAACACACCTGTATTACTAGAATTGATAGTTCACGCCACAAAAGTGAGGGGCAAACATAGAAAAGCGTGCAACCCAGCCACTGAGGATGCACAAGCCAGTGCATTCTTAGTGCAGGTCCCAAGCCAGGACAAAAGCGGAGGGTTACGTCAGGAAGGGCATCCGGCGTCAAATCTTTGCCAAATCAAATATGCGGATCATAAATAAGATTTCCATACCGGATCGGTCGAGGCCCGGGTTACCGACGACCGCCATCGGTACTGTTAACCAGCGGAGTGCCGGTGGAAACTAGGCTACTGTTGGGCGAAGGAAAAGGAGAGGGGGAAGGCATGTCCAGAGGCAGCTAGAGAGGAGGAAGGGTAGGCGTGTGGAGGTGAGAGTCAGTCGGAACTTTGAATGTTGGCACTATGGCTAGTAAAGGGAGAGAGCTGGCTGACGTGATGGAAAGAAGAAAGGTGACAAGAGACAAGGTGGAAGGGGAGTAAGGCCAGGAGTATCGCAGGTGGGTTCAAACTCTTCTACCATGGTGCGAATGGGAGGAGAAATGGGGTAGGGGTCATTCTGAAGGAAGAGTATGTCAAGAGCGTGCTGGAGGTGAACACAGTGTCAGACAGAGTGAGGATTATGAAGCTGGAAATCGAAGGTGTATTGCTGACGGTTATCAGCGCATATGCCCCGCAAGTCGGGTGTAAGATGGACGAAAAAGAAGAATTCTGGAGTTGAGTTGGACGACGTGGTGGAAAGGGGACCCAAGGAGGAGGGAGTGGTGATTGGAGCGGACTTCGATGGACACGTTGCTGAAGGGAACAGAGGTGATGAGGAGTTGATGGTAAGGTATGGAATCGAGGAGAGAAATGTGGAAGGACAGATGGTGTTCGATTTTGCGAAAAGGATGGAAATGGCTGAGGTGAATACATATTTCAAGAAGAGGGAGGAGCACAGGGTGACGACGTATACGAGTGGAGGAAAGTGCACACAGGTGGACTATATCTTGTGTAGAAGGCGCGATGTAAAAGGGATTGCATACTGCAAAGTGGTGACAGGGGAGAACGTAGCTAGGCAGCATCGGATGGTGGTCTGTAAGATGACTTTGGAGACCAACATGAGGAAGCGAGTGAAGACACAGCCGAAGATCAAATGGTGGAAGTTGAAGAAGGAAGACTGTTGTGTGGAGTTCAGGCAGGAGTTAACACAGGCACTGAGTGGTAGTGAAGAGTTGCCAGATGGCTGGGCAAGCGCTGCAGAAATAGCGAGGAAGACAGCTAGGAAGGTACTTGGTGTGTCATCGGGACAGAGGAAGGAAGACAAGGAGACTTGGCGGTGGTGGTGGTGGTGGTGGTGGTGGTGGTGGTGGTGGTGGAAGGAGGAAGTAGAGCAAAGTATACAGAGGAAAAGGTTGGCAAAGAAGAAGTGGGATAGTCAGAGAGATGAAGAAAGTACACAGGAGTACAAGGAGATGCAGCGTAAAGCAAAGAGAGAGGTGGCAAAGGTAAAGGAAAAGTCGTACGGTGAGCTGTATGACAGGTTAGACACTAAGGAAGGAGAAAAAGACTTGTACAGATTGGCTAGACAGAGAGACCGAGCTGCCGAGGATGTGCGACAAGTTAGGGCGATCAAAGATACAGATGGAAATGTGCTGCCAAGCGAGGAGAGTGTGCTACGAAGTGGAAGGACTACTTTGACGGGCTGATAAATGAAGAAAATGAGAGAGAGAGAGAGAGAAAAGGTTGGTTGATTGAGAAGTATAGAGAAGGCCAGAAAGAGTTGCATTGTGTCTTTGTAGATTTACAGAAAGCATACGACAGGGTGCCGAGAGAGGAGGTGTGATATTGTAGGAGGAAGTCAAGAGTTGCACAGAAGTATGTAGGAGTGGTGCAGGCTATGTATGAGGGAAGTGTGACAATGCTGAGGTGCGTGGTTGGAATGACAGATGGGTTCAAGGTGGAGGTGGGATTACATCAAGGATCGGCTCTGAGCCCTTTCTTGGTTGCAAC